>NW_010428593.1:837-20050 GCF_000710305.1 Buceros rhinoceros silvestris
TAAGAGTTAACTGCCATTATATTTTTTTACTCCCTTTTCCAGTCCTTATCAAGTCAAAATGAAAGGGATTTGAAAGAGTCTGTGACTCTAGCTCTGAACTCGCTTCCTATACAAGAGAAAATAACGGTAACAGAGGTGAGAACACGTTTTTCCTAATAAAAACCCAGCCCAACACACATTCAGTTTGGTGGGTGATGAGAGTCTTACAGTGATTCGGGTCCTGTCCATCACGACACCTGCTACAGCGTAAGGCGTGAATGACAGTCACTCTGCAACTATGCAATACGTATTGTTTTTCTTGTGTTCTACATATGACTCCAAGTGTGACATTCAACCCTGTTCTGAGTTTAAAGTAATTTCCTCAGGATATATCTACTACGTTCATCAGCATCGTATGTGAGCTAACAGTAATGGACATGAAAATTATGTCTTATATTTGCAAAGGGAAAGCCTGGAGCAGAAGATAAAAGAGAGACCATGATTCAGATGCCCACCTTTCAAAGACCTTCCCAGCAAATGAAGGTTAAACTAGGTATTCAGCTATGAAAAGCTAAGGGGCCCTAAGCTCACCTCACTTGGGTGAATGGCCCACGTCTGTTCAATCCAGCCTGTACGGGAGCTTGGTATATCTCTCACAACCCAGAACGCTGCTGGCCAGACTCCTCAGCTGCATTGCCAACTGCAAAATCAGGAACATCCCAGAGATGCAGTGAGGGAGGAAGGCACAGGATTGATGAATTGAGCATGCTTACACTGTTTGTATTTCGATTTTCAGGACAGAACAATTGACTTGTACACAAAGGCAAATGAATGGTGAGTCTCTAGCAAGACCTTGAACCTGTAACGGGGACATTTGCACCTACACAAAACTCATTTGAAATCAGCAGGGGTCCATGCAGGCTCAGTTGTAAGCGGAGGGGTGCTCGTCTTTAGGTTGCAGGTTTATTTTTCGCCAGTGATGGAGAATTCAATCAGAAGTCCCCTTTCCTGCAAGTTTCCAAGCTGTTAGAACAGTTCAGTAAGTAGATCTCACCTTCTGTGCACTATTACGCCCACAGAAGAGGAGAGCATCTCTGCAAAGAAAGCCTATTTCTGTGTTACACAAACAAAATAACACCAAGGCGTGGTAGTTTCCCTGATCGACTGCAGTGCCTATTGACAGCAGTTTTCTAGTCACAGGCACGTACAGCAGCCACGACTGAAAATTGAAAAATGAGTTGTACGAAGAAATAAAAGCAGAGTGTGCTGTAGGAACTTTGCTACCATAGCAGGACAGTATGCCACATTCTGCTCTGCCTGCTCACTCGCGTTCTTGTTAGCAGCTACAGCAACTAGCAGTAGTGCTGCTCTCATTTATTATATTACACTGTCTACAAGCTGGTCTGTAAACACACACAAGAATAGCTGGGGTTCACCACTGTGAATAATAATACGACAGTATTTGTGCCCTGGTCTCAGGACTCAGGGTCTGTGTTTCAGGCCAAGAAACCTAGATGTCCGCCTGGGGTTTGACCTGTGCACTGATGAACAGGATTTCCTGCAAAAACGGAGGAAGGTGGTTGCTGCCACACTGAAGGATGTTCTTCATCTGGAGGAAGATCTGCAAGAGCATGAGGTAAAAGGGAAAGGCACTGCTGGGGGATTTTTCTCACTTCTTTCCCTCAAGCCTGGAGTTGAGGAGTGATTTCTCACCTCCATCCAGAGGAGGACTGAGGACCTTTATCTCTAATTGGTGTGTTTTATTTTATGAGTGTCTGGATGTTGCTTTTGCATATCTGTCATCTTTTGACCCAGATGTGCCTTAATGCCGCTTCTCCATTTATGCTTTCTGCCCTTTTTTGTGTTGAACAGGTGCCTGTAGTGGCTGTGACCACAGCAGGATGTGGGATAAGAGCACTCACTGCCATGTATGGCAGCATTTTCGGTCTTCAAAAGTTGCGTGTTCTGGATTGTGTTTCGTACATCAGTGGCTCATCTGGCACAACATGGTGAGGAATCATTTTTGATACAGTTGTTTGGATCTTGGATTAAGCAAATCCCATGATTAGTCCAGGATTTTAGATCTTGGTGAGAGTAAAATGGGGGTCTATTCCGTTTTTGCTTCCATCTTTGGCCTCTGAATGCCAGGGTCACCCATAAAAGGCCTATTGGGCATCATACATTTGGTGTCAGCAAAGTAATCGTTCCTTGATGAAGACACGATTTTAATAGAAGTGCAAGCATCCTCAATCCTATGCAAAACAATCCTTTGTTATTTACTGTTGTACAAAACCAGCATAGACAGCTGGTGTAGCTGCTTGTATTGGATCCCAGATCCAGGGCTTTTTGACTGATTGCCTTTAGACTTGCATTTCTGCTCAAACTAAGCTCAAAGAGCAGAGTAACCTAAAGATAAGACAGTAAGTGCCCAAAGCTCTGCCAAGTATATTCTCTGAGTTTCAAAAGCATCCTCTTAATGTCTTTCTGCTTTCCATCATTTTTCCTGCCTGCAGGACAATGACAAAACTGTATGAAGATGCTGATTGGTCACGGAAGGAACTTGGAGAAATTATTATTGAAGCTCGGAAGCAAGCAACCAAGTGCAAGATGGGGGCTTTTTGCTTGAGAAGTATGACAAATTATTACAGAGAGCTCAGCCAAAGGACCCAAGCAGGACATAAAACATCATTTATCGATCTGTGGGGGCTTATGATTGAATCCATGTTAAATGATGGGGTAATGTCTATACACATTTCTTCTCATAAAGTTGGTGACTTGATCTTTATGACCATTAAAAGAAATTAAAACCCTAGGAAGAGACACCTGGTGAACAACACTGTACTTGGTACATAGGCAGAACAGCACTTATTTACATTAGTAACTTGGAGACATAGCGTATGTGTACACTGGAGCCTAAAGTGTGATCGAATGTCGCCTGGAAATGATCAGATAGCTTTAAAGTAACCAGCATGTTATTTAACATCGTAGCTGTCCAGGAGACTGCCAAGGCTCTTCGGTGGTTTTTGTGTCTCCACTGCTACAATACTTACACAAGGTGCAGTCTCACCTTGATGTGTGCTGCGGATGTACACCACGTGTAGTTACCGCACTTTGTGATTTAGTGATGAGAAAACATATAGATCCACAGCTCCTGAGACGTCTTAGCTACAGAAACTGCTTTTGCAGGTGCCTTTCAGCTGCTCTGGAACTGAACTCTCAGGACCTCCTGTTCCTAATTTTGTTTTAACCACACAAGCAAAACGTTCCATGTAAACTAGCAGACTGATAATAACTGGAGAAAAAGCTATTTTATGTTAAAATCCTGTAAAGGTGGTTTATATTTTGTCTAGGTGAAACAGTTAAAATGAAATACTCTCATATCATATTTCACATGGTGTTTCTGGCATCAATTCTACATAGCAAAATGTGCTAAAATTTAATTTGTCTGAAGCAGACTCAAACTCTCCATTTCGTGTGTAAGATAAGCTGTTTGTTAGTATTGGCAGCTCAAGGATTTCTCCTCTGTGGATGATAACTTCTAATATGGTTTAAAAAAAAAAATTCATGACTAGAAGGGTCATAAACTCTGTTGAAGAACTCATGTGTTTAACAGATGAAGGGTGTGATAACAGCTGCATGATCTGCCCCATTTTTTCACTTACATTTAGCAATGCAAAGTTAGAAGAGCACGTGAAGCAACTCACTACTGTCTTATACTGAATGTAGAACATAGCTAGTTATCCTAACAACAATTATTCCTGATCCCATTATTTTCTTGCCTTCTGTTATTCAAGCACATGGAAGTACATTTAGGAGGAAATTCAGGAAAATGATATCCCATATTCATACCTTATAAGCTGATGTCTTTAAGGACCTGAATATCAGCTAACTTTTTTTTTTTTCTTGAATCCAGAAATCCCACCACAGACTTTCTGATCAACGTCGGGCAGTGAACCAGGGTCAGAACCCACTGCCCATCTACCTCGCCCTCAATGTCAAGGACAAAGTCGCCACCAAAGATTTTAGAGGTAACATTTCAGTTCTGGAAAAGAGCTATGTTTTGCCTGGGGAAATGCAGCATGGGGATACTGTCAACAACGACAAATTGTTTTAAATTCTCCCTCCAAGCCGGGAGAAGTCCTGTTCAGAGATGTAAAGAGTAACTTGGCAGCCATAGGATAGACAGCAGCAGTTCAGTATTTTGTAAGATCTCCTGGCACGTAAGTGTGCATAATCAGACATTAACTTCAGACTAATAACACAACAAAGGTCTGTGACACTGTCTCAGAATCACTATAAAGAACAGTGGTTCACTTAAAGAAAGTGGTTCACTGGAGCTTTGACTCTGCTTAATGTATGTTTTTCGCGGTTGGCTAAAGGCAGTAAAAGCAATAGAAGTCAGTCCATGTTCTGTCTACCTTCCATGAGAAAACTTCCCACTTGCTAAATATAAGGAAAGAAGAATTTTATTTTTCCCTTAGCCCTGATACTGTACTTTCACCAACCTGTAGACAGAGTGATAACCGGTTCAGCTACCAGAGTTCACTCAGGACATGTGCTAAGCCAGCTTGCCTGCAAGGGCTAATGCCTGAAAGGTTTATTGCACGTCTGGTGACTTGACTGTTTTAGTAGCAGACTAACATTGTCGGTGTGTCCATTGGCAGAGTGGGTGGAGTTCACGCCGTACGAGGTGGGCTTCCTGAAGTATGGCGCCTTCATTCGTGCAGAGGATTTTGGCAGTGAGTTCTTCATGGGTCGCCTGATGAAGAAGCTCCCTGAATCCCGGATCTGCTTCATGCAAGGTGACTCATCAGCCTGGGAGAGTGACAATATTTTAATACAAACACTGATGATTCTAGAAATCAGTCTCCATAAAATTGTTGTTCTGCATGTGACAACAGAGGTACTGGATCAGTCAGCTGAAATTCAGCACACCTCCTGAGACTCACCCAACTGCCCTTGCTAGCAAAATTGGTTTTATCACTTGGATTAAGATAAAATGAAACTAAAACAACAAATAAGTTGTTATGTACCTTTGTGAGTGCTTTTGGAGCATCACCATTTCCCATTGCTTGCAAAATATTTTTGAAGTTGGAAATCTAAGAGACGTGAAAGCTGAGTGAAATGTTGAGAAGAAATAAATGGGGAAAAAAGAGAGGAATCAGGGAAGGAGCTGGCTGAAAATATTTCTTTATCAAAGGAAAAAGGGAATGAAAATAGGAAAATGACAACTTAAAATTTTGCAAAAAAAAGAAGTTCCACGTAAAACACTGCAGAAGGAAAAGCACTTTGAAATTTCGTCTTAAATAAGTTTGCCTTCTGAGACAGCTTTACCACTGAAATAGGTGTCTAGACTTGGGCAAAATTTGGACAGAATTATGAAAAAGTTAGGGAAGAGCTGTGGAAGGAGCAGAAGGAGTTTTTAAAAGAATGTCAGCACTACTTATTATACCTCTTCAACTTCCTAGGAATGTGGAGTAGTATCTTCTCCAAAAACCTCTTGGATGCCTGGCATGCAGCTGACAACTCAGAGGACTTCTGGCACAGGTGGACCCAAGACAAAGTGACTGAAATAGGTACATCTCAAGTACCGTCTGTCTTACCTCCTCCTTCCTTCAGGATCCTCTGATGGGGTAACTGAGCTCACATTTCTCATTTCTTGAGTATTTCTCAAGTCAGTTGACTTCACTGAATAGCCAGTGCTTTGCTTAAAAGGTGAGATTGTTATTAGAAGGAAAGGCACCATCAGACAGAGGTTTATGGAAAGGAGATAGGGATGGATCACAGAATCATAGAGTGGTAGGGGTTGGAAACAATCTCTGGAGATCACCTAGTCCAACTGCCCTGCTAAATCAGGTTCACCTAGAGCAGGTTGCACAGGATTGCGTCCAGGTGGGTTTTAAATATCTCCCAAGAAGGAGACTCCACAACCTTTCTGAGCAGCCTCTTCCAGTGTTCTGTCACCCTCAAAGTAAAGAATATTTTCCTAATGTTCAGATGGAACTTTCTGTGTGCCAGTTTGCGCCCGTTGCCCCTTGTCTTGTCACTTGGTACCACTGCTAACAGTCTGGCCCCATCTTCTTGATACGGCCTCTGAAAGGCCCCAGCCTTTCAGATATTGATTAGCATTGATAAGATCCCCTCTCAGTCTTCTTTTCTCCAGTCAAAACAGTCCCAGGTCTCTCAACCTTTCCTCATAAGAGAGATGCTCCAGTCCTCTAATCACCGTTATATCTCTCCACTGGACTCTCTCCAGGAGTTCCTTGTCTCTCTTGAACTGGGAGCCCAGAACTGGACACAGTGCTCCAGATGTGGCCTCACTAGGGCAGAGTAGAGGGGGTGGAGAACCTCCCTTGACCTGCTGGCCACACTCTTCTTCATGCACCCCACAAGAACACTTTGCTGGCTCATGGTTCACTTGCTGTCCACCAGGATTCCCAGGTCCTTCTCCATGGAGCCCCTTTCCAGCAGGTCAACCCCTAACCTGTTCTGGTACATGTGGTTATGACTCTCCATGTGCAGGACCCTACACTTGCCTTTGTTGAACTTTGTTAGATTCCTCCCTGCCCAACTCTCCAGCTTGTCCAGGTCTTGCTGAATGGCAGCGCAGCCTTCTGGCGTACCAGCCACTCCTCCCAGTTTTGTATCATCAGCACATTTCGTTAGGGTACGCTCTGTCCCTTCATCCAGGTGATTGATGAATACGTGGAACAAGACTGGACCCAGTCCTGACCCCAGGGGAACACCACTAGATACAAGCCTCCAACTGGACTCTGCACCGCTGATCACAACCCTCTGAGCTCTGTCATTCGGCCACATCTCAACCCACCTCACTGTCCACTCATCTAACCCACATTTCTGACACTTTGCTTTAAGGAGGTTATGGGAGACACTGTCAAAAGCCTTGCTGAAGTTGAGGTAGACAACAACCACTGCTGAGGTAGACAACAACCACTGCTCTCCCTTCATCTACCCAGCCAGTCCTGCCATCATAGAAGGCTATTGGATTGGTCAGGCATAGTTTCTCTTTGGTGAACCCATGCCGACCCCCCAATAACCTTCTTTTCCTCCACATGCCTAAAGGTTGCATCCAGAATGAGCTGTTCCATCATCTTTCCAGGGATGGAGGTGAGGCTGACTGGCCTGTAGTTTCCTGGGTCCTCCTTCTTGCTCTTTTGAAGACTGGAGTGATATAGGCTTTCTTCCAGTCCTCAGGCACCTCTCTTGATCTCCATGGGCTTTCAAAGGTGATGGAGAGTGGCCTAGAAACGGCATCTGCCAAGCTTGCTCAGCACTTGTGTTGTATGCATTTCATCGGCGCCCATGGGTTTGTGGGTGTCCAGTTTGGCAGATACACAAGGTGGTCCTTATGTGCTGTGTTTAAAAGGTTTGGAAAGAAGAACTTCTGTCAAAGCTTCATGTCACCTGTTTGTCAGCCAGAGAGAAGCTTGAGTGTTTCCTTTCCAATTCCTATTCATCTTTTCCATTCCTATTCACCCTGCACAGTGCATCTCTCCCTCAAAATCTGACTGAACAGGAAGGTTAGCAGAGGTCTAGGGAAGGCAGTCTAGTGGAGCTCTGATACACCAGCTGAAAGAGGCAGCTCTGTAGTGAAAGACCGTTCCTTGAAAATGCTCATGAGCATCTTCATGTTAAAATTCAAGAAAAAACAGTGATTTCATAGTGAATAGACTTAGGTCACATTTCTGTGGACTATGTCTTTGGAAAAAAACCCCAAACTCTAATGTTTGGGTTTATATAAATAATGTGCAGCTTTTTATGAATTCAGCTGGCCACACCCGAACCAAACTGAACAAACTGGTTTTTTAGAAGTATTTTGTTAAAAAATAAAATGTTGAAATGTTTCTATTCTTTTCAAAACAAGCTTTGAATTTCATGTTTAACCTGCATGGAATCTAAAAGCAGTAATCCCCTCAATTGTACAAATAAAATGATTTTCCCCATTTTTTGTTTGCTTAGAAAAGTGAATTAATTTAGTATGTACTGAAATCATGTTGTTCTACGAGAAAAATGCTCCTTTAGTCAGATGTAGACAATCAGGGTTTAGGAAACAGAAGTAAGTTTATATTCTTGTCAAGAAATTAACCGGAACTCAGAGCAGACCATAAGGAAGAATAACACAGTGCTGCAATTTGTGAACATGTGATTACTATTGGCATGGAAAAGCTGCTGACACTTTCTCCTCTTTGCGCCTATCCTCTTAATTGTGGTTATAATTCAATTACACGTCATTTATGCCATGTGCCTCTAGAGGAACAACCGGACTTGCCTGAGAAGCCATATGAGATGGCTACATGCATGTTCACTCCTTCGAGCGGCCTCTCCACGGCTCTCCGGGATATCCTGACAGACCGCCCTGCCCTCTCCAAGTACCACAACTTCCTGAGGGGCTTCCAGATGCACAACGAGTACATCCAGCAGGAACATTTCTCAAAATGGAAAGGTATGGACAGTACTCCTGCTGCAGAGTGGGCACAGGGGCAGGGATTTAGCAAGGGGTGTTTTGTACGTCCTGAAGAGAACTGAGTGGTTAGTCGTTAGCACTTGCTGAGAGGAGGGAGATCAAAGTAATGCCTCACATTTTTAACTTCCTTCCACACAACTGCTCCAATTTTGGATCATTTGGTACTCAAAGTCCTCATTGGGATGAAAATTGCTTGGGTGGGGCTCTGCACATACAGAACACCTGCTTTGATTTCGGTGCAATTCATGTATTTGGAAATACCAGCAAAATATGAAGGAATCTTCAGGATTGCTGCATGCTATCCTAAAGCAAAGTGAAAATCATGGGTGAGAGGGAAGTCCCCATTTCTTTCGCTTTCTAATTTGACAGATGATGTCTTTCTGCAGTTGCTAATAGTTCTGAATCTTATTCCTTAGATACTTTGCTAGACACCTCTCCTAATGACCTGAGAGGCAACTCGGAGCATCTGGAGTTGGTGGATGCAGCTTTCTTCTTTGAAACCAGCTGCCCACCTCTTATGAGACCAGAGAGGAAAGTGGATGTCATCATACACTTAAATTATACTGGTGGATCACAGATCTTGGTGAGAAGTCTCAAAACTCTCTTTGTTTAGTCATGACTTTTCCTTTGCTTTCCACAACTTGCAGATAGGTGTCTGTAAAACGTGGAACAGAGTGGAGTTTAGTAACATGGTGTTTCCAAACCTTAGAGGAAGAATGGAAATTCCCAGAGCAGAAAATATTTTTCTTAAACTACTTTTGAAATATCCCTAATGCTTCACCAGTGAAATACAGAGCTGCACATTCAATTTATGATCATTGAACTGTAACTTCTGCTACAATTATATAAAAAGATTTAATAGCACAAATATAGCTGGGAAAACTTTGCCTGTTATTCAGATACTGAATTTAATCTGCATTTTCCTTAAATGTATAAGATTAGTTGCCTTTTATTTTAATATGTGATTTTCTAGCTGTCCAAGAACAACCCAGTGAGTGAAGAATTTCTTCATCTTTATTTTTATGTTTTAATAAATACAACATTTTCCTTAAATAACGGGCTTGAAGCAAGATGTCAAATGCATTTACTATGTTTGCAAAAATCTGATTTGGTTAAAATAGTTAAATAGATTTTGAAAGTGATATTCACTACATAAAAACACAGATTTAGACTTCCTAACATAGACTTGTAATTGTAAATCTGTCCCTGAAAGGCACCACAGAAAACATCAAGTTCACTGGTTATGATTCTGTAATTTTTTTCAAGTAGAAGATACTTACCCTTCTGCAGCCTTAAGCTGTGATGCCACATGATATGTATTTAAACCCCCTTTACTATCTTGACATTAGGTGTTTTCCTATAAGACTATTTCCAAAAAGCTTCTCAAGCAAGAGAAAAACAGTCTCTGGGGCTGCAGGTGCTCACACTATTGCTGGCACATTATTGCAGTAGTGCTTGTGTGGTGCCTACTCTTGATGATATACCACATCTGGATCAAGTGGGAGATAACTGATATAACTGATATAAACAGAGTTGTCAAAGTTATCGGCAACAGAGAATTCGTAGAACCTCCGTTCTCAACTGCCATTGGTCCAACATCGAATGGAGAGGTGTCATTCCTTATTATCCATCCGATAGTGGAGTTATAGGCAACCACCATAATATAACATGCGAGATGCACTGGCATCAGTACCAACCAACCAAGTAGAGGCCACCCCACTAAAAGTCCGCATGCAGAGCAAAACACTCTCTTTGCAACACGTGCCATGCCAGTAATGAATAGAACAGTACCAATTATAAACAGATACTGGGCTGTGTCGGCAGATGACTCAGGCAGCAGAGCATACAGCATTTTTATCATGAGCTGCTTAAAAGCCTCATTCAAGATCCCACTTAGGTCCATCCCTGTTACAAGAACCACGTTTGTTTCAGTTACCACGTAATGTAAAAATATGAAATATTTTCTTTGTTCCCCGTACGGGCCACCAAAAAGTGCTATCAGTCCACTTTGTGCAACTTGGCATGAGCTACTGGGCTTCAGCAGCAGCCTGACCTTGGGTATCTTTTCCATTCCTTATGCTGCTGCTGTTGGCCCATGACCAGCCCCTGGAGCAGGCTTGCAGATACTTCTCAGAGCAGGGGATTCCATTTCCCAGCATTGGGCTGAAGGACGATGAGAAGAACCTAAAAGAGTGCTACATGTTTGATGGTGCAGACACCCCAGGAGCTCCTCTGCTGCTTTATTTTCCGTTAGTGAATGACACCTTCCAACGATACATAGCACCTGGTAAGTTAACAGAACACAGCTAATTTTTTTTTGTCCTAATGAACATTCTCACTCCCTGGGTGTTTTTTCCTAACCCCAATACAAAAATGCTTTGTTTGTTTGCTTGTTCTTACTGGCAAATAAACTGCAAAATGGGATGACGGAAAGTGCAAAATCAGGTGAAATCTGGTGTACAGTTTTAGTTTAAGTCTTGGTGCAATTCAGTGAAGGAAAAAACGTGTTCAAGTAGAGGAATTGGCATTAATTTCTTATTGTGATCTCTAAAAGTTTACTTTTGCTTGTAGAACAAAGCATATTTTCCAGATTATGTATTTTCATGACAGGGGAGAATTACCTGTACAGTATTGAGTATTTCTATGGAGGACAGCCACTGTGCTTTCTACTTGGGGTGTTTAATGTGTTGGTTGTATGTGCTGGAAAATCAAAGCAATAGCAGAGAACAGTACAAATAGTACTAATACGGTCACTATGTTCTTTTGGGCTAGTGTTTGTGATGCAGGCTTTGTTTTTACCATTATTTTCAAGGCTACTAATAGTCGGTTTCCTCCTGTTCTATAGATCTATTCCTTTCACCTTCAGCAGGTATTCTAGTCAAGAACCTTCAGGGTAAGACTTGAGCACCTGTGACCACATAAGATGATTTGCTATGGTCTGGCCAGTAGACAGTGCTGGCTGTAGTGGAATGATGTTTAGTGGCACTATTTTTCTCATTTTTTACTTTTTAAATTCAGTAGACTTTGTTCAGCAGTAGGTTTTTCAAAGATCGTAGTGCTGCGCTTGTCTTCATAGCAATTTCATCTGTGATCTCGTGACATGGTCTGTCAGAGTACTGTAATTCCCTGGGCTGGTACAAACACCTTCCTTTTTACCCTTGACAGGCATGTCACGTAGTGCTGCCGACATGGAACAGGGCAAGGTTGATATCTCTGGTTTCTGCTCTCCATACTCAACAAGAGAGGTCTCTCTGAAAGCAGAAGATTTCGACAAACTCCTGAAGCTGACTAATTACAACATCATGAACAATGAGAACATGATTCTCCAGGCCTTGCGCATGGCTGTGGCACGGAAGAAACAAACCTCAGGCCAGCCAGTATCACAAGCACAGTCTTCTGCTTGAAGAGCATTTTCCTCTCCCTTACATGCCACGTAATACATGCCACAGCACACATGGAATAGCCACTTCACTGTTCCTGGCAGGTGCCACCTCTTTCCAATTAAGTCACCTTTTCAAAAAAGAAAACATCAAGTATTTTTTAAGGATTTGTTTCATGTGGTTTGGTTTACTATGCAGAACTTGCTTTTTGATCTGGAGTTGTGATAACAAAGACAGTAGTCTCTGTTGTTAACACCATCTCACTGTGATGCTCAAGAGGTGAAGATTCAGTTGTGTGTGACAGGGAGATAGTTTTAGCTCTCTATTTCTGCAAGCTCTTATTTTCTTGGCATTTCGTTGGGACCATTGATAGCAAATACACAAAGTCCTCTTCAGACACAGAAGGTGGTGACGATGCAGTATCAATTTAAATAATTTACTTGGTTTTAATAACTTGAATTAAATGGTGTTCTACCTTTTAAGAGTTTTGTTTCCCACGTGCATTTTTGTCATGAACTGCCATGGAATATCTATATCTATATCTATGTATATATCTATATCTCTATCTGTATATCGTCTATATCTATATATCTTATGAAGGATACTTGATTCTTGAAACTTGTGTTGGATAACAGATGTATGGATGGGTGGCCTTTTAGGTCTTTGATGACATCTATTCTTATCCATTAAATCAAACTTATGAATTTGTTTTGAAGGATCATTGCCATTTCCTCTCACGATCAACTGTGTTCTGTCTCAGATCACACGTGTGTGCTGCAGTTATCTCCTCAAAATGAAATTTTGCTTCAGCATTATCTGGAGCTTGTTCAATGTAGTGAATTGAAATATTAGTGAAACAGATAGCACAGAATCACGCTGGAGAAATGGAGTAATATTCCAAAATTCTGTTCACTGCATCACAGTTGTTGAACACACGTATAATGTAAAGCACAGCTGTTAGGTATGCTAGTACAAATGGAGATCATATGATTGCCACAGTCTAACTAGTTATTTGACAAGTACATTGAAGGGCAGTAGCTGAGGGGGAAAAGCTGATTTATAAACACATAGCACAAAAACTTAACGGCTCTCAAACATCATTGTGGTTGCCAAAGAAAAAAGGAAGAAACATCCATCCTGGGAATGCCCTAAATGATGCATGCGTCTGATTAGGAACCTAACAAGCAGTCTATCAATAAAAAGCACTCCTCTTCAAGCTGTACAGGAGAATGGTTTGTAATGCAGGAAACAATTGCCTATCATTCCGAAGAAACAAGAGTCTTGTCCACCAAAGCGTGGATGTTGATCAACCATCACTGCGTATCGGAATGTGGATATAAAGCAGAACAAATCTTGCATTTCTTCCTCTTCAGCCAATGAGACATTTCAGATGCTATGAAAAAAATATTAACTGTTCAGATTAAAAGAAAAAAAAAGGAAAAATACCAGGTGTTTTGTGGTGAAGGGAATCTGCTCAGACTAAAGGCCAGGAAAGGTCTGGCAGAGACAGATGTGTAGCTTCTGTTTCTAGTGTGAATTCTTCCTCAGAGGCGAGTTACTGGAGAAAGACGGGTGGTCTTTTCTAGAAGTGGAACTGGTTCAAAAGTTGGGTTTTGCTGTCTTTTTGATCACAGTCCCACAGAAGCATTATGAAAGAAAGGCAGGTGCTGGCAGCTGGGAGTTTGTCAAAGGCCAGCCCAGGTGAGACTTAAAGCTGAGTCCCTCACCTCTTTGTGTAGCCTGGCCTAAAAGAAGCAGGCAAGACCTATAGAAGAATCTTTTCTCTCCACAAATTTCCCAGTAAGGTACATAGACGATTTCAATCTTATCTTCTAAAATCCTATCTGCTGTTTTATTGGAGAAACCACCGAAGAGCTCAAAATAAAATACCTGACTGTCACAACAGGCATCGTGACTGAATTCTTCATGTCTACCAGAGAGGGTGTCCTATTTTTCAGAGTCCTCCCATTTCTGCAAAGATCTGGGTATTGCATCAACTCCACCAAGTCCGTGGGCTCCCTAAGGTACTCTGGATCATTTTCACTTTTCAGCTGCTGGTCCTCAGTTGGGGATTTTTTTGTCAGGATTATTTGGTTTGCATGGCAAGGTTTTGGTAGCAGGTGGGGCAGGGGGGGTGGTGGGGATGAGGGGGTGGTGGGCTACAGGGTAGCTTCTGTGAGAAACTGATAGAAGCTTCCCCTGGGTCTGAAAGAGCCAATGCCAGCTGGCTCCAAGACTGACTGACCTGCCACGGGCCTGGGCCAAGCCAATCAGTCACAGTGGGAGCCCCTCTGGGATAACATACTTAGAAAGGAGAAAAAAACCCTGCACAACTGCTACCAGAGAAGAGGAGTGAGAATATGTTAGAGAAACAACCCTGCAGACGCCAAAGTCAGTGAAGGGAAGGAGGTGCTCCAGGCATCAGAGCAGAGATTCCCTGCAGCCTGAGGTGAAGACCATGGTGAGGCAGGCTTGGCTGTCCTCATACTGGCAGATGCGGTTAGACACCTGTTCTATGGTGATTTCCCCTTTGTCACCTGGCCTATCGCACAGCACTGTAGCCAATGTGTGGGCATATGGTGGCGGTGTACTCTGCACAAACTTTTTCAGCAAGGACTCGGTAGCGAGCACTTGTTTAGGGCTAACGTTAATGTCCCAGTCACCACAGAGAACCTCCTTCATCGCCAGCTCTCTCAGGTAATCGTTACCTTTACTCAGGACAGTCCATTTGCTAGGAAGCCAATCAATGTCATCTCTGCAGGGGTATCTGCCCTTCACAGCTGACAGAAATTGCCTGAAGATACTGATCCTTTTCCCCTTTTTTCTGATCACTCTATCAATACCTCCTTCCCGGGCCATGCTCCCTAGCTGTCTAGCTTCTGGGCCACTTAAATCGATATTATCACCTCCATGATCCCAGCTGCGAAGCAACCACGTCATGAACAACTCCCCATCACGCCTGCTAAACTCCTTTCTAATACTGCTTAAGTCCTTTCTGGACTGAAGTTGAGTGTTTACCAGATACTGATCCTTGTCCCCTTTTTTCTGATCACTCTATCAATACCTCCTTCCCGGGCCATGCTCCCTAGCTGTCTAGCTTCTGGGCCACTTAAATCGATATTATCACCTCCATGATCCCAGCTGCGAAGCAACCACGTCATGAACAACTCCCCATCACGCCTGCTAAACTCCTTTCTAATACTGCTTAAGTCCTTTCTGGACTGAAGTTGAGTGTTTACCTCTTCTTGGTCTGAGGACTCATCCTGCGATGAGGGTCCTTGAGATGTTTGTGCAGTTGGAGTCACTGAGGCCGGGGTCTTTCCTGAACGCTTTCCTGGGCCCTTCTGAGACTTGCTTGGTCCTACGTCATCATCAGAGCTGTCTGTTGGGTCTTTGTTCTTTGCCTAATGTTTAGTGCCAGAGGACTTACTTTTCTTCTTCACAAGGGTGACTTGTGCTGGTTGGGGTGAAGAGGTGGCAGTGGCAGTGGCTGGCTCGGTGGCTGTAGTGCCCATGTGGTACCTGTTCTTGATAATAATCCACCCCCGGATAATGTTAGAGATAACTAAAAACAACAGAGTTATTGACGACAGAGAAGTGGTACCATTCATAGAACCTCCAGTTTCAGATGCCATTGATCCAGCGTTGAATGGAGAGGTGTGACTCCTCATCATCCACTCGGCAGTGGAGTTATAGGCAGCCACTATGATGTAATATCCGAGATGCACTGGCATCATTACAAACCAACCAAATGCAGGCCAACCCACTAAAAGTCCGAATGCTGAGTAAAACACCCTCTTTGCGACATGCCCCATACCATTAATGCATAAAACAGCACCGATTATGAGCAGAAAATAGGCTATACCGGCTGGTGATTCAGGCAGCAAGTCATACAGCATTTTTAGCATGTACTGCTTAAAAGCCTCAAGCAAAATTTCACTCAGCACCATCCCTGATACAAAAACTGCATTTGTTTCAGTTTCCATTTTTTCAAAAAATATGAATATTAAATATGAAATATTAAATTATTCAGAGCCCCATGGTGGGTGCCAATTATGTCGGTGGTTTGGCCGAGGCAGCCAAGTCTGGTGACGTAATATCCTTCTCTGTTTCCAACAGAAATAGGAGAAGGGAGAAAAGAATTTGTGAGACCTCTGAATGTTTTGGAAAACTGAAACAAAGTTTAATAACGCTATAAACAGAAATATATTAAATACAAAAGAGAACCTGTGAGGTATTAAGGGTTTTGTGTGGGATGGAGAGGCGAGGGTTAACCACGCGTCGGGAGCAAAAGTAAAACGAACACTGCGGCAGCGATCAAAGATGGTGGCGGCCACGTGGCTTTCCCGCTGGGGCAGAACAAAGAAACCCACGGCTGTTACAAAATGCCAAGACACCACGTGTAAAAGCAGAATCTGCACAATCCTACCAGTCTGATTGCGGAACTGAGGCAAAGCAAAAGCAAAAACGGTGGCGGCGAAAAGCAGCAGGCAGGAGACAGCTCCAGGCACGCGGCGGAGAGAGGGGTCAGCCCCCCCATGTAGCACGCGCGGTTGGCTTTTCCAAAAGCAGCTGTTTGCCGAGAAACAGCAGGGGGACAGGCAGCTCCGGGGCACGCGGCTCCGAAGGGCTCCGAAAAGCGGTGACGGCAGCGAGGGGCTCGGTTGGTCCCTGGTGCGGCAGCAGTGGCAGACAAGCAGGAGACGGCTCCAGGCGCACGGCGGCGAGGGGCTCGGCCGGTCCCTGGCGCGACGGGGAATAAAGCAAGAAGACACGCTGTAGCTAAGAGGCAGAGATGAGACGAGCAGGCAGGGCACCACGCCGGCTGGAGTCCAGAGAGGGGTTACTGCCCGCACGCCGTCCAGTGGGAAAGAGGTGTTGCTCTGG
This sequence comes from Buceros rhinoceros silvestris, assembly GCF_000710305.1. Classification (NCBI taxonomy): domain Eukaryota; kingdom Metazoa; phylum Chordata; class Aves; order Bucerotiformes; family Bucerotidae; genus Buceros; species Buceros rhinoceros. The sequence continues at coordinate 17,569 of NW_010428593.1, forward strand.
TGAGGTCTGAGGTGGAAAGAGAGCGAGGCAAATGCGGCTGCGCCTTTTTAAACGGAAAGCAGCGCGAAACAAAAGCCGGCAAAAACTTTTAACCAATGAGATGCAGCGGACATCACATGGAAAGGAATAGTATTGGTCAGTTTAAAACAAGAACTTCTGAAACGGGAGAAGTTTCCGTAAGAGCGAGGCAAATGCGGCTGCGCCTTTTTAAACGGAAAGCAGCGCGAAACAAAAGCCGGCAAAAACTTTTAACCAATGAGATGCAGCGGACATCACATGGCAGGGAATATTTCAATTGGTCAGTTTAAAACAGTTCTTCCGAAACAGGAGAAGTTTTGTCAAACGGTGACAGGCACTCTCTCTGCAGATGACCTAAATTTCCACAATGAAAACATTCTACAGTGTTAGCACATTGGGGAGCAGGGAGGACCCTGCCTCTTACTCCTCTTCCCCTACTTCTCCCCTGAGGAAACCCCCAACTTCGCACTTGTGGACTGTAGTTTTGAGTAACTGCAGCAGCTAACAGTTCAATTTCTCTCTCTTTCTCCTTTTGTTCTCTCTTCATGTTTTAACTTCTCTTCTTCCTGTTTTTGCCTTCCTTCTTCTCTTGCATCGAAAATAAAGGCAGCAACACTTAGAATTTTTGTTAATGTTTCACCTTGCCAACCTGGCACGTGCTTCTTAAAGCATTTATTTATATCAGGAGCCGATTGATCTACAAATACACTGGTGGCTAAAGGCTCCTGGAAATTGTCACGGTTCATTCCCTCATATTTTAATAAGGTAGCTTTTAATCTTCCCCAGTAATTGCTTGGGTGCTCATCAGGCCTTTGTCTACACTCCAAAACCTTATTCCGGTTAGTTACTCTTTCACCAGCCTGACAAACTGCTTCTATGAGTTGTTGGATTGCAGCTCTATGTGTTCCTTCAGTAGTAGCAAGATTCCATTCTGGGTCTTGTTCCGTGCTTCTTAAAGCATTTATTTATATCAGGAGCCGATTGATCTACAAATACACTGGTGGCTAAAGGCTCCTGGAAATTGTCACGGTTCATTCCCTCATATTTTAATAAGGTAGCTTTTAATCTTCCCCAGTAATTGCTTGGGTGCTCATCAGGCCTTTGTCTACACTCCAAAACCTTATTCCGGTTAGTTACTCTTTCACCAGCCTGACAAACTGCTTCTATGAGTTGTTGGATTGCAGCTCTATGTGTTCCTTCAGTAGTAGCAAGATTCCATTCTGGGTCTTGTTCACGCCAGGGATTTAATCCTAGACCTCTCTAAGCAATTTCGCGATCTTTTCAGTATATTTTTTTCTCTTTGCAAGAGTACTTGTTTCTCTCTGGTTATTAATGGAGCATTCCAAGTGTGGGAGGGAAGCGTTTGCCTGTGAAGACGCAAGAAATGATCTGTGCCAGTGCAGGAAGGCATTAAGTCTCAGGTAGCTGTTAACATGTGTTAGGCCAGTAGTGGTGGGTAACCTAGAGCTGCCTAGGTGTAAGTTACGACAATAATTTATCCATGTTTCTTCTTTGAAATTTCTTCCTGATTAAACAAGACTTAAAAACCCCCTCTTAATATTGCAGTTACATCAAGATGAAATTACTTTTGTTCTAAGCCAAGACTTTAATCCCTAAAATACCTTAAAACTGCTGCCGAGGAACAGCATGTATCTTCAAGGAGTTTGCCAAGTACTGTATTAGCAGAATCTGAGTTTGAAGGAAAAATACTTGATGGCCGTTGTGCAACTTTTGCTTTTCGGTGTTTTTAATCATTGGCAAAAAATAAGCATAGATATCCAGAACAACGTAACTGTGGGAACTGGACTGAAACAGGTGTGCAACTGAGTGCTGTGCTTAACGGTTTAAGATGTCCTACTGTGGTAGACAAGTCAGGGTTTTGCTCATCATTACAGGCCTTGATGACTTCCCTCACCTCTGAGACAGGTGTTGTAACACTCAGTTTAGCACCAAGCATTAATGCTATAGTATTAAGGCATGTGGCACACTCTTCCTCTAATCCAGAGATCCAGCACCCAGGCTGCCTCTTCCTGTTAAATTGAGGATAGCGCAGATAGCCTTGGAATGAAGGCAGTCAAAAATACTTGTTACCCATACTGCAATACTGAACAAACAGCTTGGCAGCATACACTGAAGACCAGAGCACCTGGTCCTCATCTTCATCAGAATCATTCCTGCAGCATGTAGATGTGGCTGTTGTAAGAGTGCCAAGGAGTTGGGTAATTAAATTGCACTGGGACCTGTTCATTGTTCCCTGTTGTCATTGTCTGCATTGCCACACTTGTAGCATCTGCTGAAATAAAGTTTAAAAAGGAAATAAATGGGGATAAAATTTGCCATGCTACCTTTTTCCCAATAATCTATTGGTTCAAGAACTCCCTGAGGTACAGGAGTCCCAGGTTCAAATTGCTCCTCATGTTAAGACAGAAAGTTGAACTACTTTGCCTTTTATCCCTAGGTAATC
>NW_010428594.1:0-6523 GCF_000710305.1 Buceros rhinoceros silvestris
GGAGCCGGGGCCGGTTCCAAAGTGCTGCGGGAAGCACGGACAAGGCTCCACCCGGCGAAGTGACCCGGTTTTAAGGGCCGGGAAGCACCGGGCGGCGCCGGGCGTTGTCGGGGTTTGTCAGGGCGGGTGCATCAGCCCCAATCACCAACTGCAGAAGCTGAAACTTCATTTCGGTTCCACCTGAGCTTGGTTTTCAGGACTTCCATTAGGCAGATTTCACCCTTAAACTCAGCTCGAGGTGTTCGGGGCTTGAATTTGATTTGATTTGATTTGATTTGAGGTTGGAATGGTTTAACACATCTTCAACCATAGCACCAGGGTAATTTGCATCTCTGTCTTATCAGTCACTACAACCAGATGAGGAAAAGGCACGAGTTCTCTCTGCATGTGTGACATTAATCCTAGAAAATTGAAGAAGAGGTAGAAGAATTACTGAGTATCATCTCATCAGCAGTATGCGTTAGCTGGATCTGATCAGCCCTCCACCCATACACCACTCCCTTACAAACTGGCATGACACTTCTTCACCATGGCATGCCAGAATACATGAGAGAGCAATGACATTCCAAGGCAGAGCTGAGATCCTGCTGCAGTTTCCAAAAGCTGTGAAGTCTCTCTTGTACTTGCCTAACTTAGGACCTTCACTGTGCCACAAGAATAAAACTGTCTCCCTTATTATATTTCTTTAAAATATTACAGTCCTGTGGCACTCTTCAAAATTCTTTCTCTTTTCTGAATGCACGCATACATATGTACGCATACATACTTCTTTTTTTTCCCTGTCCTTTGAGTAATTATTTTTGTTCCAGCAAAATCAGAACAAGCAGAGCATCTACAAATATCTCAGAAGCTTTTAGAGAGCAGGCAGCAGCCCACGCACCAAGCTGCTTGAAGAGAAAAACTTGACAGGATGAAATTCGGATGCCTCTTCCCGACAGAGAACCACAGTCTGGGCAGCCACGGAGACAGGGTGACCCAGGGAGCGATGAGGCACTGCACCCCGTGTCACTGACTCTACGCCCACAGCCCTGCATCCACGACACTGGACTTGGGTGGCCGAGTCCCGCCTCACTTTGCTGCAGTGAAATGGTTCTGTGGGCAATACAGGAAAGGGGAACTAACAGGAAATAGCATTTGGCTTCCAGGATGTGAAAAGGAGCTGACAACATTTGCTGCACAGGCCTGTGGATAACACTGAGGGTATCCATTACTTCTGCTGCCACAGGACCAAGAAGTTAGGAGCCTCCAGCATGGACATACATACGTCTGAAGTCTCGATTATGTTTCAGCAGTACGTCCAAGAAACAGTAGCATGTTACAGCAACGGATCCTCGGGCACAAATACACCCATAACAGCCCAGCTGCATTCCAGGATCCAGGAACCTCCTTTATGGAGACGTGTGCTCCTTTCCTCTACTTTATTACCAAACAGCAGTCCCAAATCTCTGACTTTGAAACATCTGCGAATAACCTGAGCCATCTTCTGCCAGCAGCTCCCCCAGCCCCGCTGCACACGGAGCTTGTTCATTCCACCCGCACCTTCCTGAAGTGCAAAGTCTTATTACTACTATCCGTTATCGTGGGTAAATATTGGAACAGCAGCATTCAGAACACAATGCACTGGGACACAAACACATTCGGCCTCCAGCCCTGAGGATCCTCCTGAATTTTTACGCAGAAAAACTACTCTTCGAGTCCATGGCAATACAAGGAATTAACTTGGCTTCACCTACGGAGATTCAAGGACACTGAGATGTGGCTGCATTGCCTACTTGTGACAAGACTTAAGCACCTGTTTAATTTTAGGCTGATTCTTAAAGCTCACAAAGTTTGCACAGAAGTGCTTTTCTAAGGGGTGTTTTCCTGTCCTGAATGCCGATGCGCTTACAGCTACATAAAATCTCTTTCAGTGAGAGAAGAGAATCCTCTATGGGAAGAAAAGTTTTGGAAAAGCTGTTGCAAAGGATCCATTGCCTCACGCTAATATTCCACTTTGAAACACAATTTATTATCCCTATAGATTTGACTATTTTGTTATAGGAAAGCAGTTGTTTGAATAGATGTGTGTGAGGAAAGATACACACACACACACAAACTCTCACACACAGGATATTGATTCAAACTGTATTTATGATTCCTCAGACCTTTAAGAAATTGATTTTAGACTATTCTCCCTCTCTCTGTCTCACTGCAGCTGAAAATCAAAGCTCAGTGTAGGATCCCTTAAAGAATTTTTCTGATAGAGAAAGAATAAAGAAGACTTTTCCTAAAGTTTGTGTAAGAAGAAAAAAAAAAAGAAAGCCTGAGAATCCTGTGCATTTGGTGATCAATATTCTGTCAACTGTCTTTTCACAGAAATAGAAAACATAGAAATGCCATTTAAAAATAAACAAGCAAAGCAACACAGCTCCACTTCTTTCTTTCCTTTCCAGGTAAAGTATTTATTTTCAGTAAGTTCAGACAACTTGATTTTGCAGTTCTTTCTGTCTCACCAAAGTCTTCCCTAGAATTCAGTGTTCTCATTAAGACTTTTTTTTTTTTGAGAAAGAGACTACAGTAGCACAGATCTGCCAAATCGACCTGGGACTGAAATTCAGGCTTTGGACCCTAATATAAACAATCCATCCTTATTAAGCAAAGATCTTAAGAGTTTACTCAACTTTAAGCCCAGGTTTAAAACAAAGACTGTAATTTTGCTGAGTTTGAAATGTTCTGATGAGCAAATGCACAGAGCAACAGCTTGTGCAGTGAAGGACTTTGTCCTGTTAGCTGGTGCCAAACTCCTACAGACAGAGCTGCATTAATACCAGGTCACCACAAACTCAGCCTCCGCTGCCTGACCACAACAAGGCCTCGCTTAAGCACAGAAAGACCTACAATGTCAGAATAGTTTTTTCAGGTGTGGACCACTGACTTCTTTTTGCTCCTACCATCTTCATGTTTATTAGCCCCTGCGCTTTCTGCCCAAGTCAGTGTCTTACCCATCCAGGGGATCCACTTCATTTCATTCTAGGCACCAAGCACCAGCTAATTATAAACCAAACACAAATTAAACCCATCTTCCCATCCTCCTCTCCGAAACCCCTAATTGCCCATTACCCTGTATTGTGCTCTGACACAAAAGTAATTCTTATAAGTGGGGAGTTTTGTTGTTGTTTTTTCTTTCATAAAAACTGTTAATTTGCTATTAAATCTCTTGTTGAAAGACTAATAGCTTAATGAATGCATTAAACGTGCAAATTAGGGTTTTTTTTACTGCATTACTTAGTTGAAGATTGAAAGGGTATGATACATCATGGTTGGCTCAGTAGGATTTAATGAAGCATTAGACCATCTTCTGTCTTGGAGGCCAGACTTATGAATGATCCCCAGGATTGCACAGGCAACACTTGTCCCAGGTCCCTCTCCTGGCAGGGACATATATTTCCCCTTTGCCTGTTTCTTCTCCTGTCACTGCTGATGTACGTGAAATAAAAATGTAGTTTCCAGATCAGTTTTATAATGAAAAGTAGCCCATTGCTGATGACAAATGTTGTTTACAGTCACTAGGAAAGAGGGTGGAATGGTGAGTGAATATATTAGAGGAGGAGAGGATAGCTTTTATGTTCATTATACTGCCATTTTGGGCCTGCGAAGACACATAACCTTTCCCTTTCTCCCTCCATCATACAGTCACTTTCAGATGTCTACATTAAAATACAAAGCTGCAGGCGGTGTGCTTTGCATTAACTCCTATCAATGAGGAAGACATTTTCCACCAAACAGAGCTCCCTGTGGGAATACCATCCCTCTAAACACACTTACTGAGGTTTTCCCGGATGCTTTCCCAACTCAGTCCCTCCCCAGGCTCCTTCCAGCTCTGCACAAAAGAAAACCTGCGGAAGACAACTAATAAAACCCAGTTCAAGGTCCTGACCCTCATCGGTTGTAAAGGAGAGTGGCATTACCCTGTCAGGATGATGTAGGACAGTCATCAGTGCCCACTTGAGGAGAGGGCAACCTCTTTGGAGAGGGTTATTTATGAAGATTTTTAGACCTCTGGGGCCTGAAGTGAAAGTCAGATGCCCCATCTGCTGAGGACAGAAAGGAAGTACCCTGAACTCCACCAAAAATGGCATTTGAGCTGGGGGAAGCCTGTGGATGACTTCAGCTGGACACAGTTTCCAGAAGGCTGCGGGCTTCCCGCATGGGACCAAAAGGACACTGTTCCCAGAGAGGAGATTTTGACTGTGGTGATTGCAAATATGAACAGATTTGGAGGAAAAATCCCTCCTGTGAGGCCTGGTAGGCTTTTGCTGCTCAGGGGGAAGGAGATAAAGGAGAACTATAGGGTTTGTGGAAGAAACAGTCTTGACAATGACAAAAGAGAAGCTGTTTGTTTTGAGAAAAGTTAGATAAATTAAATTCCGGAAAGGGATGCGTAGTTTTAATACTTCTGGGGTTGTGTCTGTCAGCTAACAGAGGAAGATGTCTGTGGAGAGGCGGCTGCAGGACAGCCATGAGCTGAGATGTTCTGGAACAAACCCAGAGTCAGACAGGCTGGCACCTATCCCACCCTCACGTCTTTACTTATAACTACTATATGCCATGATCAAAAGGCTGTCAGAAACTAATAAAGGCTTAATGCATCATCTCTCATTCACACTGTCTCAAACGAGACATCTTGGGCGTCCGAGTTTAGTGGGTCGTATTTCTAGGCTCCTTCTGCAGCCAGCAGGGAAGGATTAGCTCTTCCAGATTTGGAACAGATAAGTCAGGATCCTGGCATGAATTACAAGGAGCTTTAGGGGTTCCAGCCAGCTATTTCTGACACCCAAGTCGGATGTCTGAACTTAGACAGTGAACGGCTTTATAGAACTGTAATGTTATTCATCTCTGCAAACAGAAGTATGTGAAGAAGCAGCAGGGCTCCGCTGCTGCAATTAATGGCTTGTGGTTAGACAAGAAGATGGCCAAGAAGAGCCACAGCACACAGAATTCCCACTATACCCATATGTTTTCATCTGAGCTGGACCCTCCACTGGCCTGAGGGCAATCTCACTGGAGGAGCACAGAATGGAACAGAGGAATGGAAACAAAGTTCTGGTTCTATGGAAATCTGCAGTAGTGTGGCCACGGTATCACTCCTGGAGCTTTCCAGCTGTGTTTATACTGGGTGGAACCTCCTCTGGTTTGCACCGAAGCCAAAGCAGAAACTTGTCAGACAGTTCCTTTCTGAGGGATCTAGATTTTAGGGGAATGTGCAAGGACAAGAAGAACTAATGTCTGTTCAGGAAACATTCATGTTCTACTGAATACTAAGGACATGCCTCATTTAGCCCTAGTCCACTGACACATTCATTAATTTGTTAATTAATTGGAGTGTAGCTTCTGAGGTACATTTAACCAAACAGAATTTAGGGCTCTAGTCTCACCATACCCTGAAGGTGCATCCAGAGAGTGATTGGCATTTGTAAAAGACAGGTTATTTGTCCCATTTCTCTGGATATCGGAGTTGGTATGAGAACAATCATTCTGTGAGATGCTTAACGCTGTGCACGGACTTTAGAAAGATCCTGAACAACCAGCCTAGACAAGATACCTGACTCTCAGGAGGTTAATGAAATGAGCTGGATCCCATCCCGCAATCATTGGAGAACAGTTCCATTAGCACCCTCTGTTAATACACTGACAGTGTAGAATAATGCTATTGTAAGTTCAGATAATCTTTTTGCACCTCATAAGTTACAAAAATGTTTTACAGGTTATCAACAGAACTCACCTCACCCATAATTAGGAAACATCGGATTTAAAAGCCTGCATAAATGCTGATTGCTACTGTTTAGAAATACAACTATTTCCAGGGGGAGACGAGGCACATACATTACAACAGAGTGGTGGTTGTTGAAAGCACTTGTACCCGTACACGAAGAGCAGTGGAAACTTGTAGTTTTTCAATACTTCAGACTCTAAGATGCATGCATGGGAAGATACAAACTTCAGGGCAGGAGGAAATCAGAGGTATTCATTCAAATCTTCAAGAACTGTGAGTAATTGTACCTTAGACACAGGCACATGCGCCAGGGAAGAGGATGCGTCCCTGCAATTCGAACTAAGCATTTCTGCGTGCGGATTGCCTATAGTCTGGGCTCACATTGTTACCTTCATACAGCACAGAAACAAGGTACAAGGTCAGTGGCAGACTGCACTCCTGTTGTTAATGTTTGAAGAGGGAACATTTTATCCTTCACAACAAATCTACATACAGGCTATTGAATGGAATACAATAGCCTCACTAAATTACTTCATCCATTAGCTAGATGCCTGTAAGAACAACAAACCCGTATATTTTTGTATGGTCCATTATAGATTGTGAGGTAAACAACGTGCATTCAGGGGGAAAAGCTGGTATCCGATCCTAAAAAGCAGCCAAATTTTGGCATTTGAAGGGAGGTGGGAAATTTCTTTCAGCAGTACTTAGTAATACTTTAGGAAGCCAAGGTGATCTGAAGTCTGAGTGCTGTATATAGATAACAAGGGAAAG
>NW_010428594.1:6623-35902 GCF_000710305.1 Buceros rhinoceros silvestris
GGAAAGAGTCTGTGTTCCCAGGGGTCTGTAACGTGAATTAGTTGACCTAACACACACTCCTCACCTTGAAAGAGGGTGCTGGGGTGCAAAGGGGGCTGGGGAGTCAGGAGGTGTCCACCTGGGAGCTGGCAGAAGAGTATTAGAGCCTGGAACCCATCGCACCACCCCAGCAAGGGAGCAGGACAGCCATGGGAGCAGCCAGGGCAGACCAGCATCCTCCAGCATCTCTGGGGCAGGGACTGATGGTCCCGGGCTGGGCTGGACTGGGGCTCTGAGTCTGTTGGGCAGGCTGTTGTGTGTGGGTTGGAGTCCCTGCATTTAGGGATATCAATCTCGTACCATAAAGATTTCCCAAAGCTTCTGCGAGCAAGAGTGATGAGGGGAAAGGTAGCCAGCGAGCATCACATTCTAGTCCAAGCAGCAGTCACAGCATTCACAGGCAGACTACCAGGTCCTGAGGGTTACGTTGCAGTTCCTCCACATAATTTCTTCCAAGAGCAGGTAGTGATAACACCCCTGGCTTCTCATTCTGACCCAGGGGCTCCCAAGCACTTCTCACAACACTAGCAGATGTGCTCCATTAGGTAATAAGGTGGGAGCCTCACTGTTGAAGGGAGGGTGTTTGGAACAGATATTTGCATTTATCTTCCTCTTTTTTTTCCCCTTCTCAGACTCTGCAGATGAAGCTTCTATTTTCCTCCCCAGTATTCCCAGTCTCCCTCCAAGCTCAGGATTCATCTACAATTCTCGAAAACCTGATGTGCAGGTGACACTTCAAGGACGTAATCAGAAAATGTCATGGGGGATGGAGGAGCACGAGATGCTGACACAGAAAAAACGTTCTATTTTAAGCAGGTGAAGTGCATGCCTACTCCTGGCCTTCGAATTAGCAGGGCTGCCTGCTAATTCCAGCCTTTGCGACAGCAAAAAGGGTGCAACAATTTCTCCATTGGGGGATAAGGCAGCTGGGTGGGTTTGCTGGGACTGGTTGGAGAAGCGAGCGGAATTCTCAGCTTCATCGGGAGCTGTGGCACAGCGAATGTATCTGGCAAGTTGAGGGTAACTTGTGAATCCATTGAAGGTGTCACTGAAGCAGCAGTAATTGGCTAAGAGATCTCAACACAGCGAGTGCTGCAGCAGGGATGAGTGGAGGGAAAGGGGGCAGAGAAGGGATGATGGGAAACCTTTGAGGAGAGGAATGAATGATATGCTCCTGGCAAAGGCCTTTCCTTGTGATTAAACTCTCTTCCTCCAATCCTTTTCCATTAGTAATTCGGGCATTCTGCAGCTAGGAACATTGCTGTCTTTGGGCTGTGAGAAAGTACCACTGAATGGGCCAGGGAGAGCTGGGACTGAGCTGGAGCAGTGCACAACATATTTGTGAGCAAACAGCAAGTGAGTAAAACTCCACCTGTCTTGCATAGAAGGGAAAACAGATATTTGCATTATAAACATAATCTATAGGTGGGCAAGGATTCCACTGTTTCATATGCTCACAGATTACCTCAGAACAGGAGCTGAGGCTGAAGAGCAGCTCCCTGTGTGTGACCTGTCAGTACACACTGTCTTTACCCTAGTCTTCGGAGCACGTAATCCTACAGAGCCACCCCATTTTTCTCTTTTATTCAGGATTCAGAAAGCATATCAATGAGAAGGTTGCAGACTTTCCAAACACTGCACTCAAGCAACTCTTCACTGTGGAGTTCAGACGTGTGCCCAATAATGAGTGCTAAAACTCTGGTGCACGATGGAGGGCAAATTGTTTCCTTCAAAGCACTCATGTCCTCCAGGTCCTTAGGAACCACTTCTAATTCCTAGAAAGAAAAATAAGGGATGTTCTTGGAGGAAGGATGGGGAGAGGTAGCAACCTGGGGTACTTACTAGCATTGTAATTATTAGCATGCTCCAGGCAAGGAGTCTGAGGCGAGCAAGCAAAGCCTGAAGGGAAGAAAAACAGAATTATCACAACAGAGCTTGTTTTGAGGCTCCCAGAATATGTGATTACTCTTCTTACGGGTAGGAGACCAATGTGAGCCAAATGCCATCAAGTCTGAAGCAGGAAACATTTGAATGACATGCCCCATACCGAGACACGAATTCCTGTGAATCAGGCGAATTACATATTGCTGAGACAGCTCAGCCCTTCAGCGTGGTTTTGAGCTTGACTCAATTAAGACACAAAGCAGGTAAAATCAGGAGGAAAACTTATTGTTTATCAGACATAAAGAACACGTCTAGTGTTTGGATTATATCTCGGCACTGTAAGGGCTTCTGCCAGCCTGGCCCTGTTATAATAGCAGCTGGCTCTGATAACAGGCTGTTAGAAAACAATGCCGCAGAGCGGACGGGCAAAGACACATCCAGGTCACAAGGCAGGAGGCAGGGATCCCACCGGCTGATCTTGGCTTTGAAGCTAATGAATGCAATAAACAGCGAGCCACTAGAGCATGAAAAGCACGCCTTCCAACTGCAGCTGAATTAACTTTCCTCCTGCTGCCTGCCAGCCAAGCAAAGCCTGTTTGATGGCACCTTGTCGCCTAAGCTCTGGCTGACCGTCAGACTGCTGGCTACCTGCACCCCTTCCCTTAGCTGGGAGCCCAAGAGGAACCTCCCTGTCAACAAAACTCTTGTCATTGCAGTTGTGCTGACTGGCCTTTTAACCAAACCTTAGACAAAAATCAGCACTGGGCAGCCTTACCATCCTACTCACCCACTCTCATACCTAGTTTCAGGTTCATTAAAGGTTGCCCTTCACTTACCACCTTCCTTCCAAACTGTTCCTATGTATCTGTTAAGAAATTCACTGGAAACATCCTCCTCACTAAAACCATCCAGCGTCTCTGGTTTAAGCTAGTGTTCAAAATTTTTCTCTCAGTTAACACAAAGTTTTCTGCACTGGCTTAGAGTCCTGGTCTGGTCTGCAGCTTGTTTTGCCATCCTCAGCCTATCTCTAGTTGCCATGAATCAAACCAGCTTTCATGACATTGTATTCCCCAGAGGCAGCTTGTCTCCTGGAGCTTTTTCCACTGCCCCAACATCATCTCCCTTGCTGTCTCTTCAGATCTATTTCTTTGGCTGCAAATTCAATTAAAGCCTCTGTGGGAGCCTCATGATGAAGTCAATACAGTGACCAGTGGTAGGATGGGTTAAACTGAGGTTTAGGGAGAGTAGATATGTGAAGAACGGATAGGAAGGCAGGTTTTGTTATTACGAAACTGGAGAGGCAGGATTCATCACTCCTAAGTTGTGTACAGTGTAGGTGGCTACTTTTAAGGTAGGTGTCTATGCGCCCACTACAGTCATTACACATCCAGCCAATTCACACTCATCCTCAAATCTGCTGACCGTACTAGTAGGTCTCCATCAGTGATAGCAGGAATTGATCAGGGAAATAAGGGGGCGATATCTCATACCCCCATCCAGCCGGGGATGTGAAATAAGCTCATCTGTATGGTCTGTACAGGCTTTTCTCTCAATTACCCTGCAGCTGTATCTGTTCCAAAAATAACAGCTAGCTCCTTTGCATTTTGTGATTGTGCCATCGTAATTAAAACAAATTCCAGTCTCCAAACAGCAGCGCTAGGAGCCCATCGATTTTTGTGGGGAAGAATGGTCAAACGCTTTTTCCAAATTATTTTTACTCCAGCCTACCTGGTTTCAAATCTATCTTTGATTCGATTTGGTTGCTGTGGAAACAGCCATGACATCAGACTTGGGAGTCATGACATCGTTGAGTGAATAATCATATGCTGGAGAAGGCAGCAGGAAAAATGAAGTAAAAAAATGCGTTTATCCACAAATGCTCCTACCACGAGGAACCGGAATCTCCAATGGTAATTTACCACACATTGCTAATATGTTTGTTATAATACATCTCTTAATTCTTTTTCCTTTTATTTTGGCTGAATATGAAAGTTCATCAGGGCTGGAACAAGCAGGGGAAGCATATTGAAATGAGCATTACAGATCTGCCGTGCTCTAGTTTATGGTCTTTTCTCAGCGATACACAGTAAGTAAAACAAGCACTGATTGAGTCAGCTGCCTCCTGGGTGTTCATTTGCTGTAGTGTGAGGAATATTAATGCTAAGTACATCCGCGTGCATCAGGAAAGGCAGGAGGAGGCAAGCAGATTACCCCGGCTTAGGGGTATTATACACGCGTCTGCAACTTCCAAAGACACAGAGAGGAAACATTTCTGTGGGTTTTTGTCTCTTATCTTCTTACAGTCTTACAGATTTTGGAGATGCATTGCCCTGGAGTTTTAATACTCAGAGTTTTCAGGGGGGATTGTGATTATATTTTTTTTTAAATCCTCCTTTTTACAGAAAAAAAAAGGCAAAAAAGCAAGTACTGAATTTCATCAGGATAAAGAAAAAGCAGATTCCAGGAGAAGAAAGAACAGATGAAAAAGAAAAGTTTGATTAAAATCCCCTCTTGTTCCATGTGTTTGATGTAAATATCTTCACACCTTTCTCTTTTCCTTTGCAACCTCAGCGGAGGGTTCAGCCCGTCACCAGGGGATTGAGTTCCAAGCTTAGGGCTTTGTAGTTGCTGCTGCTCTTGCTGCTGTTGTCTAAAGGGATTATAAGCCTTTGTAAAGCTTGTGTTAATACCCTGGAGGGGAAAAATGAATTTCCAAATAACCTTTTTTTGTGTATCTCCTGTCTAAGGTACCCTAGGAAAGGAAAAATTAGGAAGTGTTTTGGCTTCAAGGGTAGGTCATTTAAAGTTCAGAAGCCAGGTCTCCAGCCTTTCTGGAGCCTTTCTGACCCGGCGTCTCCCAGTGCGGAGGTGGCCCTTGGGTTGTGCTGCCAATGCCGGGACCTGTCAGGAATAACAATGCACTTCTCTGCTCACCAGGGAACGTGTTCAATCTCAGACTGGATTTTTAAAAAGCGCCTGAAGAAACTGAATTAGCTGCTTAGCTCCCACTACATCCTTCCGTAATGTTTAGGCGCTTTATATTCTATACCGTCTGTGGAAAATCCTAGCTCAGGAGCCAACACCACGGCTTCAAACTCTGTGTGTTTTCAAACCCTGTTTTTTAATGCAGGAGGATTGGTTTTGAGCCACGTCGCACCGTTTCCCTTCAGATGCGGTTGCTGTTGCAAAGGTGCAGAGCCGCTTAGTATTCAGAGAGCGTTGGTGGCTGGGGGTCATTCGATATTCCAGAGTGAGGAGCGAATTGCTCGGTATTCCAGGTGTGTGCCACTGCTCGGAGTCGGTCGAACCCAGGACTGTACAGCTGTGGGTTGCTCAGTATTCCTAGGGTGTGCTTAAGGGCTGTCACCCAGCCCTCGGGTGCTTGCCAGGATGAGATCCTTTCAGTATGCACATCTGTCTCTCTAGCCAGGGGTGAGGCACGCAGCCGTCCGTCCGATTCTCTGCCCTACCAGCTTTTGAGAATAGAAACGAAAGCGATGGTCGAAGAGAAATCATAATCCAGAGGAAAGAAAAAGAAAAGTGGGGAAGAAGAGAAGGGAGGGAGATGAAAGGGCAGTTCCTTAGAAAGTGAGACCTTTGAGCTCCTCACGTGGGGGAGCCATAGTTCAGGTTTAAATTAAAAGGGTGACAGCAATGCATTCCAGCTTTGTAAGACTGACCTAAGAACCCAAGGCAGAGCTGCCCAGATACATTCATTATCACTCTTTTCGGTACTGGTCAGCGTTAGATTATGTGATAAAAGGCTCTTCCCCACAAACACAAAGGATCACAACAAGAGGTGAAGGAAACCCAGTGACCTAAGTAAAGAAATGCAGGTCCCTGACCCGGCTCCTCACAGGGCTGTCACAGCCATCAGCTCCTTCCCTTGGGGGTGAAACCGTCAGGACAAGTCAATAGAAGAGATTCTTTAGACCACCCTTTACACTGAGAAGGTTTAAGCAAACAAGGGTGCAGGACTTGTTAGACACAGCGAGGAGCCTTTTGGGATTATACAGAACTTTGTAAAAAAACTGTTTCTAGAATTTTCTTAAAGAAATTTGTAGAAATTTTGACATATTGGGTTTGAGGAAAGCACAACTCACCATTTTTTTGTTTGATTTTATTTTGACTGAAATGATAATTCCATAATATTGAAACACGATAATAATAATTAACATGAAAATTTGATTCACTCAAATATTTTTTTCATAAATTGTCCACTAACAATTTTGCCATTTTAGAATTTGGGACAGGGAAAAAAGAATCTGAGATTTTGGATAGGAGAAATAGTTTCCAGCACAGTTCTTTTCATAAGGCCATCTGCTCCTTTGTTACCAGGTATGAGTTTGTGGATCCATATGCCAGCTACTACAGATGACAAGCCAGCACTGCGTGCAGGTACTTCTGAGGGTGCCTAGCACTAGTCTGAACAAATGGGCTGGCTGAGGAAGCGGGAGAAGAAGTTGTGCTTTGGAAAACAAAAAGAATGAGAATGGGATCAAATATCTGCTTTAAAGGGTGCTACACTGCCATGAGAGTGGAAGCGGCCAGTAGCTGGAAGGGGCACCAGTTAAAGCTCACCCTGTCTTCAAAAGGTATTGAACTTTCTGGAGTGAGTAACAGCGCATCAGGGACAAAACCGTATTTCTTCATTGCTCACATTCTGCATTTGCACACAATTAGTGTAAGTCTTAATGATTCTCCAGATCTGCAAATCTGCTTCGCAGCCTCCTTCTCCCCTTCTCTCCTCTCTGGGTATGCCCACTGATCTGGAAGGCTTTGCATGTATCCTTTCTCCATCAACCCTTGGCCTTAAAGCATTAAATCAGAGTTCCCTGGATCTGCTATGCCATGAAAATATTTAGCGGATATAATGTTTATTTGTGACTCTTGATTCACTCAACCCACTCTCTAAAGGAATCTCTCCCAACATGCCCCCCAGTACTTAGCTATGAAAATTACATTCCCTTCGCCACGACTTTGTCAGGCAGGGAACATCACAGCTTGCTTCAAAATGCTGCACCACACTTCTCAATGGTATTTTATGACACATTTTTCAAATCAAATTTAAAAGCATAACTGAGTGGAATTAAATTAATGCCGTCTGGTAGTGTCAGCAGCACCAGAGCTGTGCATGGCTGGCTTAGCTTCTAAACCTCTGGCAGCTTCCTGGGACTTACTTCTTACTTCAGGGAAATAGCGAATGCGGTGATGTGATTTTTTGAAAAAACCTGTATCTATGGAAAAGAGCATGTGGAAATAAATAGATGGCAGCTGAGGTCTTGGTAGAGTTTCCTAGGGAAGATATCTTTAAGTTTAGATGTAGGTATATGCCTGTGTACAGCTGGGGGAAAGATGGCCTATGAATTTAGCGTAAGTATCCATGCAAGTTTTAGTGTGATGGG
This sequence comes from Buceros rhinoceros silvestris, assembly GCF_000710305.1. Lineage (NCBI taxonomy): Eukaryota > Metazoa > Chordata > Aves > Bucerotiformes > Bucerotidae > Buceros > Buceros rhinoceros. The sequence goes on from NW_010428594.1 coordinate 13,952, forward strand.
TGCATATACAAGAGGTCTGAAACTATCCCTAAATTACCCAGGCAGACCTTATTTTGTCTGGTTTGGGTTTGGTTGTTTTTTTTTTTTTCCCTTCACAGCTGCTCATCACAGTTTGATGAAATATATTCCAGAAATGAGGATATCACCGTGCTGAGGCTGATAATGACGATGATGATGATTTAGAATGGCAAAATGCTGCATCACTGAGCAGAATGCACAGCCTGTGCCTGAGTGTATTTTTGTCTGTGCGTAGTCGGGAGAGACTGCTGGTAGCTTTTGAACTGGAAAACCATTAATACAACAGGATTCCTATAGGATGAGAGATGCATGTGTGTGTGTAGGGGTGTAAGCGAGCTCTGCCATCTAGCTGAAGTGTGCCAGTGTTCCCTTGTCCCCACGGAACATGCAAGTTGCCACTGAACTTGGGTTCACATTGTGGAGGGAGGATGAACTGCTTGTCTTCCACGTTACATTAACGCAGGTGCCAACTGCCACTCGGTCCACAGGACAGGACAAGAGCTTGGCTGCAGCAGCCCTTGGTGAAACATAAATAAAATGACCCTTGGCAATCACAGCAGTCCTCTCCCGTAAGATACAGCATGTTTATAGTGGTAACCTCATCACCCTGATGCCATGGTGACTTGTCCCACTTCCTACACTTGTACGAGAGGTTTGGTATCTCCTGGATACTTTTGTGACAAGAACACTTTGAGGTCAGGTAGTGCATCAGTAGGCATACAGAGCACCGGAGATTTTTATGCTTCTCTAAATAATAAAGCTCTTTTAGATTTACTTGGAGATGCAGGAGTATGGGAAGAGGGGAGTCTAATAAGGGAGGGAAAAACATCCAACAAGCCAAAATCATTGGTGAAAACTCCAACTAAGCCTACCTAAGCATGACAGACAATTACGAAGCCAGAGGAATTCTGGAAGTGAAGGATACATCTGAGACTCAAAAGGGGGGTGGTGGGGGGAGGGCGGGAATAAAAGGAAGTATGTAAAACTGCATGGTTTTTTTGTCTGTGACCTGTGAAGCAGTATTTTGGAAAGATTTTTTTTTTCCTGGGTGCCTTGTCCAAGTCTAATTTGAGGATGGAATTTTGCTAGAATTTCCAAAGGAACTTGGGAGAGCTGGAATTATCCCAGAATTTCACATTTTTTTAAAATGTTGAAGTAAAATGGCTGCACAAATATTCTTTTTCTCCCCTTTTGTTTCTCAAAGCTTCAACTCAATTAGTGTAACACAAAGTTGAAGTCAAGTTTCATAAAGTGTGCTTAATGCAGAGAGATTTACATCAACTGAACTGCTGAAATTCTGTATGCTAGGCAGAGTGAGACTCATTTCCCCAATTTAAGTGTCTAGGTGTTCAACATCTAAGTGTGATCTAGTCACACCAGGCTTCCTCTACAGACAGCAGGGAGAAATAGGCTCCCCCGGAAGATGTTTCATTTCCTTCTCAAGAATAGGGTCTAATCCGGGTCAGATGAATTGCCTCTGGAGGTACCCACAGCCCCAAACTACAGAGAGAGATTGGGGTGATTATCTCAGACCTCTCACTGTTAGGCTTCTAAAGAGAAGGGAGATGAAGCCTGGCCTTAGCAGCTATTACATTCCTGAGGGTTAGGGTGCTTAAAAACGTGTCTCTTTGCTAGCTTGAAAGACCCCATCTCTCTCACCGAGAGACAATTTCATGCTCTTAAACAAAGTACTAAGGCATGAAAGTACAATTTGAGTCTGTTCTTTCTGTAGGGCTGGTTAAAGAAAAGGGCCATATGACGTGCTTTGGATTGAACTGAGGAGCTGACATTGGTATCTGGGAAATGTTCCAGTAGACTAAGCAAGAGGGCTGCGCTCAGTGCCAGCATAAAAAGATACAGTTTTCAGAGAGATGCATCCATTTACACCTGGTCTGCATTTGGCTCGGGGAGAAGAGAAATTGCCCCTTGATCAGGGCATATGTGACATATTGAGTTATCTCTCTCATGAGTAATGGAGTAAAGATGAGTACACGTTTGATATGTTATAGTGGCTTCCTATAAATATTAAAGCAAAAGGAAACTTCACAGACTTATGGGACGGAAGCACCTGCAATTCATCTACACAGACCATACTGAGCTCGAGGTGACTGCCAGAAGCAGGCTTCCCTGAGGGGTAATTAATAGCTCTCTCTGGGCTTTTCCTGCTTGCTTTTCTGATTTTCCAGGGTCTTCATGGCTGGAAGGAAAACTTTGCCTTGCTCAGCTTCAATTTTCAAGGTGGTTGAGCTCTCGGAGCTTTTTCTGCTGTGCTTAGGGAGACTGTGAAATCACCATCACCAGAGGTTTTTAAAAACAGACTAGGCAAACTTATGTTTTGAAAAGTATTAATCTTCTTGACCCTACTGGAAAGCAAAAACGTTGACTAGAGGCCATTCAATAATTTGTCCACTACCGTTTACCACAGATGTTCTCAAAACGGTACAATCTCTAAAGAAAGATGTCCCAGTCTGTGGTCTGCAAAACACCAAAACCCATTGCATGGAATGCTTGCAACAAGCAATCGAACCAAGAAATGAAAACGCACCTCCACACGCTATAAACAAGCAAAGCTGTGAGGAACAAATAAAAGAATGAGTACCCAAAGGTTTAGCCTCAATTTTGTGTGGCTGGACGTGAAAATTGTGACAGAAGTTCCATATTTTTTGTTTTGCTTTCAACACCAATTAAACAAATCTCCATTTGAAAATAGGAACAACGTTCTAAGGGCTAGTCCACTGGGTCAGTACCACAAAGTCTGAGAGGTGGCCAGCCCCACAAGAAGCTCCGTGAGTTTTCCATTATTCATCAGTAATTCACTGGCAGAGCACCGTGAAAGCCTGTATCCCCACCCTCGCTTTTCCATATTTTTCTTGTGTCTTTCTGCTGCAGATTGCAGGGTAAAGTATCAAACAATGCCACCACAGGAAGACTGATCTCAGCAGGGTCTGGTGGTGTCGAGTGAAGTCATCTTCCTCTCCTTCCTAACCCACTCTTTTGCTGATTTCTTGCCAGATTGTTTGCACTCCAAAGATTTCTGCTGCACCCTTTAAGAAAGGAGCCGTAATTGCTGATCCAGCTGTTAGATGTTCCCCTCAGTACAATCTGGAAGTCAGTAAACAACCATCTGACGTTTATCATCACGATGCAGAGGAACCGAATGGTGCTGCCTGATTCCTCCCTGGAACAGACTGGAGGGAGCCCTGCACACCTATGTGCTCTGTTCTCTGCTGGCTCAGCATTTGCTTCCAAGTGCATTTCAAAGTCAGAGTCTGGGATTTTTCAAAGGTACTTGCTGAAAGGAGCGACTTGCTGACAGCCACAGGGTTGTTAGCTGCAAGGCTGTTGTAAAACCGAGAAAATGTTTCCTCTTGCTAGGAAGAATACTTGTCTCTTGATTTCCCTGGATGGTTTTGCACTGCTACCTGTCCTAAGGCACAGAATTAACCAAAAGATGCAAAGAGGTCACTGAAGAGCTGAACAAGAAATATAAAATGATAGAAAGTATAACTTCACCTCTGTGGAGTTATCTTCAAAACGGTTGTATCTGCAATGGCTCTAACTGCATCAACTATTTTGGTTTCTTTTTTTATTTATTTTGTTGCTGTGAGGAGTGGCTTGAAGAAAGGAGAGTCAAGATATGTCAGACAGGCAACTGCGTGCGTCAGAGAAATGTGTCATGTTAGAATGTTTCATCTGACAGAGACAGTTGTGAAAGCCATAAAAGGCTTCCCCCCCACAGAGATGGGCAATTCATCAATATGAATTTAGCAAAGAGAAATAGTCTGAGAGTCTTCCCTGCCAGGACTTTCTTCATCAGCCTATATGCACCTTGTCCACCCTGGATGAGAACATAAAGGAGAAGTGTCAGAAGTTAAGTTGGAGGCCTGAGGATTCTTGGAAGAAAACACCTGCAGGGCTCAACATCTGGCTGCCCTGGGCACAGAGCAGCTCAACTGCAGAATTACACCTCAGGAGAGGTAGATGTTGAGGAAGAAGGGTCTGAAACCAAGCCAAAAATAAGACCTCTGAACAGAAAGGTATGCACGTTAACCTGGTAATACTGGGATTTAACTGGTGTATGGAGTGCAATTTTACATAGTTCTACCTGCAGCATCTTAGGAGTCCACTGACAAAGGATGAAATGCATATCGAGGATATGGACAGGAGATACACATCTCTACCCTTCTTTCTGCCATCGACTTTTTTCACTGCCAGCTTTTACCATGCTGATGTCAACCAGGAGTTCATACAAAGGAAATAACCTGACTGGTCCTTTCCCCAGTTCTGACCAGCATGAAGCCAAGAGTACTGCAGAAACCTGTTAGAGCTGTAACTCGTGGTTGGAGGCAAAGCCACATGCAGCTTCACTGCACTGTGCATTCTTTGCAGCATCAATGCTTCTCCCCCATTTCCCCCAGAGTAGTTTCTATGTCTTGTTTGTACCTCAATAAAATTGTACATGTTCTTTTAGTACTGCCATATGTATTATTAGACACAAAACTCTATTGGCGGCCATGAGACAATCTGAAAAGGGCTCTCACAAGCTTGGCAACAACCAGCTGAAAGTCCACCTCTGTTTAGACCAGGCACCAATCTCAAGAAACTCCATTTGCTTCCTTACTCTTTTTCCAGATTTACACCATTAAGAGAGGAACAAACTCAATTTCTTCATCAATAAGATGATTTCAGGTTTTAGTGCAAGACCTGCATGCAGTGGACAGGTTCTTGGCTGCTATAACTCGCTGTGTCAATTTACATCCAGCTCAGGTGACAGAATTTTGTTAAATCAATTCTCTGCATTCGATACAATAATTCTTTATGAAATTAAAATTGGTTTTTAACATCTGTGGCAAACCAAGGGTGTGCTCACATGTCACATCTGCACCTGTGCAAATGACAATTAACCCAGTATAATTAATCACAATTTTTACTCATTACCACTACGATCAGAATGAAAACCAGGATTTACTTCCTGGTTTTGTTCTTCTTTCTCTTCCAGATCATGATCTTCCCATCACTATGTTGGACTGGGGTTTTTACATAGATGGCCATGTGGGGCCAATCTTAAAGAAAAATGCAATACACTAAAACCAAACCTTCAGAACCAAATTCCCAAGAGCTGAGCACCTGAAATGCAGATGTGGTTTACAGAAGAGTTTGTTTCTTATTTAACCTCCCAAAAGAAGGGGTAAATCTGGGCCATTTTCTGGCTCTAGCTGTTCTTTCCATGGTGCATATCATCAAAAGAAATCAATGTACAGAAAATGGAGCATTTTTGAGAAAATCTGGCTCCTGCTGTGAGCCTTGAACCTTTCTAAAAATGGTGACAGAATGTGGCTATTTCATCACTGCACGAGGCTTTCCTTCAGTTTTTGTAGCAAATACATGTGATATGAAAAGCAACAATGCTCCCTCCTCCTCCACTCCATTATTTATCATTATTCATTAACCACACCTCAGCAATCATCTATATTATTTATTGTTACTGTTCATTACTTGGTGAATTAATAACAGGGACTACCATTGTGAACAGCATGGGGAAAGACAGGATATTTTTGTAGGTGTTTCCGGGTGTAGAGTACTGGACTCCCATTGACTTTCTTTGTGAAAAAGTGTGCTGTGGATATGAAGAGCAGGAAGAATATTGTAGCTACTATGTTTTAAGTGAGGAAAGGTTTGTGAGAAGTATTATATCTTCTTATTCCAAATTATATAATTAGAGGAGAAAAAAAGAAAACATCAGAAAAGCTTTCAGACATTGAACTCTTCTTTAATATTGAAATAAGAGCAAAAAAGTTTGCTTTTGGGTGCTATTATTGTATCATTGAATTGAAAGGAATTGATTAGCATCTGTTGTTAACATCTTTGTATGCACTTACCACTCCTGAGCGCTATTTTTTTTTTGTTATTCTGTTTCAATGCTCTATGGAGTTGCATTGATTTTGATGGAGCTTCTGGCAGAGAGATTTCTCTCCAGGATGGCTTTCTGATCACTTCCAAAGATAGAGATTGTGATCCCAATTGAAATGGAAGCCACTCCCGAGCTTAAATAAAGGTAACATCCCTGATCCAGATGTCCATCAACAGAAAGCTTGTAAAAGTATTCTAAAGAGCATCCCATAAAGGATAGTCCCTGGCTGTCCTTGTAAGAGCTAATAAATTTTTATCTGACACAGATCTTCTTTCTGCTGGAAATTAAACCAAATACTCATTGTCTTACACCCTCAGAGAACACCTGATCCTCTGCTAAAATGTCCTTTAGCATATTGGAAGTCTGCATTGTGTACTCTTCCAGTCTTAGTAAGGCTTAACTCCTTCAACTTTTCTCAAAGGTCCATTTTCTAAAACTTTTCCCCTCCTTGCTAGTATCTATTTGAATCTCTCCCATTTGTCCACATTATAAAACATGATACCCAGACCTCATGCTCCAGCTGAAGCCTCCTCAGTGCCCAGCCAAGCAGAATATATGAACTGCAAGATTTGCCTCTTCTCACTGTTAATTCACGTTCATTGTGTGCAGTATTATAACCCTTTGATCCCTTTCCACTGCACTCCCGTCAAGGCCGTTATTCTCCGTTTCATGGATGTAGCCATGATTTCTCCTTCCTAAGGAGTCATTTGCACCATTGTCCTATTGAATTTCATCTTGTTGATTTCCTACTGCTCCTCGAATGTAACAGAATGATTTTAAATTCTAATCCTGTCTCCCAAACTGCTTGCAGTCCCTTCCAGCAAAGTGTCATTTGTAAATTTTATAGATGTGCGCCTTAGTACATCATCCACACAGATAATGAAAATATTGAAGATGTATGGGACTCCAATTCTAATGTCCTTCCAGTTTAAAGGAGAGCTATTCATGTGTGACTTCAGCCAGTTGTGGACCCATCCGGATCTAGCGGACTTCCTCTAGATCATATTTTCCTAGTTTACTTATAAGAAAATGAAGTGGAATCACATTAAGAGCAAGATACATCACAACCACTGCATCCTTCTAAACCACTATGGCAGGCGGCTCTGTTAAAGAAGAAACTTAGATTGAGATGACAGGATTTGTTCTTTGCAGTCCCATGTTGACTGCACCTTTTATCAATTTATTATCCTCCACGGGCTTACAAATATATTGTTTAATAATTTATCATTTTTCTGGGCTAAGATGACTAGTCCATAATTCCTTGGGCCCCCCCTTTCCAAATGCAGGAACTAGGTTTGTCCTTCCCTGGGCCCTCCCCAGTATCAGCGAGTACTTGAGGATAATTACTAATCATGCAGAGACTGCAGCAGGCAGCTCCTTGAGAGTTTTGTGTGCTTAATCTGACTCATATGCAAGTCACCTATATGCTTTTCTACCTTCTCTTTGAATTCTGGATCCAACAGGTCCATGGTCACCATTTCCACAAAGGTTTATTTCCACCATCTAACTCTGGCCAAGCGCTTCAGGTTAGGACTACATTAAATAGTCATTTATAAGATACACAAACAATCCTGAGTGAAGACACCAGCACTCTAAGCCTCTCTAGTCCCACATGAGTCCTACCAACCATTATTTCTTACCAGGCCTTCAGGAACTGATTTTAATTGAATATGCCATAAAAATTAGGACTTGTATAATTAGATCCTCCAAGTCTGGCAGGTGAATAATTCAGCTCTTCCATGTTTTCATCCATCTGTGATATTTTGCTCTATGTCTGCAGCAGCATGTACTGTAGGTTGCCGTTCCCCATGGGGAGCCATGACATCATGTACATTTCTTAAAAATCACATAAATCGCATTAAAGAAAAAAGAAAAAAACCTTTGCAAAAAATAGCCCACAGTCATACAGCTAAGCATACAACTACACCTCAATTAACATGCTCAGGAAAATAATAAAAGGAAAAAAGAGGAGAATTATGAGATCAACAGAAAGAGCCAGCTAGAGTCAGGCCAAGGAGCTGCGCACCAGCTCTTACATTTATAGCATGTCTGGCTGCTGGAGTTCATTCCCCACAATCCCACAGGTTTGGGAGCACAGAAAATGTCCTTTGATATTCGGCATACAAAATCCAAGACCACTTTGGGTCACCTCTCAGGGAGCTGGCAGGAAGACCTTTCCCCTGTCAGCATTCTTTCCTGTCAGCACATGTCAATCCACACACCTTTTTGCCTAGAAGGTAAACTACACTCCAGTAAAATGGTTTGAAGAAGCTTCCTTACCACGTGTTTGGTGTTAATGAGCTGATGAGTGAAGTTTGCATCCAAAGATCTCAGTTTGCCAAGAGACCTCAGTTTCTTACTGCTGTCTGTGAACTGGTCTCTTCCTGAAACAACCAAGCTGCAAGCCAGGAAGGGCATCCTCTCTTCAAACCATAAATCATCACTTTTATCAGTGATCAGATGCTGCGTGAGAGACCTGGCAGGTGTCAGTTCGTTGCTGTGTAATTGGCTGCAGCTCGCTCTGCTGCATCCTGCCCCTGGTCTCTGCAGTACGCTGGAGAATCAATGCAAGCCTTAAGTGTGACTTGCAATGGCAAAGGGGGAAGAGAAACAGGAGAATGCAGAAGTTTATCTTCCTCCAGAGCAGTGTCTGGGTGACAGCTGAGGCAGCCTGAGTTGAAAGGCGTCTCAGACATGCATCAAGATGGTTATCTGACATCAGAGAAACTCCCAGTCACTGGCTGTCCTGCCTCATCACCGTCAGTGGCTGGAGGGAAATGGGTGTATGTAGGATTTCCTCTACATGGACTAGAAAAGTGAAGGGACTTCTGTAACACGCACTGTTATCTCCCTCTGTTGATCTAATGTCTTCTTTAGTTCATATGCTTGATCTTTTCTTTCTTTGTTTCATCCTCCCCACCCCACCACGGTGTAGGTACATCATGCATGTTCAAAAAACCACACTTTGGTGTGATCGCCCTGTAAAATTGCTGAGAATTAGAAGAAACGTGCTTTCCTTCAGGATAGATGTTTAGGCCTTAGATATTTTGGTGTCCCCAAGTTATCAGTCATCTAACTCCTATTTAGGCAACTAACTCCTATTTTAATCAGCAAAATATGGGTACTTAAATATCTTCAAAGAGCTGGTCCCCAGCGTCTTCCAGCTACAGGATCCAATCACTGATTCATCAGTCGCTGGATCCAATCAGCAGTGATTGATTTAATGATGTCAATATTCCTTTCCACTCCTCCATCATTTCCTGTCCCTGCCCTTTATGGCTTACTATAGGAAACAACCTCTGATGATAATTCAGGATTTCTACTGCAGAAAACTATGCTGAAAATGAAAACCAAGGTTCTGCACAGACCCAAGAAGCATCCATAGCTGCGGCATCAGTGCCCAGGCTGCTATTTATTGAATTGTTTATCTATAATGCAATGCCCCATTTTAACAAATTAAATTAGTCTAATTGTCCTATTTAAGGAGATAACTCTCCTGTTGCTACCACTCCCATAATTTTCTGCGTTTCCATCGCCTAAATTATCCACTTCTAGGCTTTTTTCTATGCCCGTATATATCTGAAAAAAAAATCCTTCGAGGTATAATTAACTTTTTCATTCAGAATCCTAATTTCCTCTCTCAGACATTTTCTGCAGTGTTTAAACTATTTATTATGCAAACTTAGAGAAGTCAAACTATGAATTATGTACAAATCTATGTATTGGAGCTCTCAGCTAATCACTGCATCTCGGCAGTCTTGTGGTTCAAGGTAACAAAGTGCACAGGGTGGAAAATATCAGAGTCCAGAACTCAGCATACGAGTTTTTTCTCCCTCATGTTAAAGACATCCTTTCCCCAAATTAAATAACTTACTGTCATCTTTTCAATGAATTTTTTTTTGTTCTGTTTTCAGGTAATTTCTTATCAGCCATGATGTTTGCCTTCCTTCACATCATCCTTCCTTCATCCCTTCTACAGCGCTCTCGATAAACTGCAATCGGACATGTGAAGACTTGCAATGACTTCTTCACACTCGGTGTCATTATTCTCTTTTTCCTCATCTTGGTTCATTTACTTATTCTTTCCCCTTGCATTTCTCGGGCTGTACATTGTGATTTTACATTGTCATTTTGAGGACGGGGTCTGTCTTTTGTGCATCTTGTCTTGTACTCATCAAAAGCATTTCTCTTTGCACCTAATTTAGGCTTTGGCATCATCGTGAAGGGCACTGTTGTTATTGTTGTGGAGAAAGCTGCGCAGGGCTCCAAGCTTAGACTAAGGCCTCAAAGACATCAAAGAAAAAGATACTTGTGGTCCCAAGGATTTTTCAATCTGTGATTATTCTTTCTGCTAATTAATAGCACATCAGTGGCTATCTATCTGTCCTGTCAGCAAGAAGATGTTCAAAACCCCCTCTAGCTTTTCGGTGGCATGTTTTCTTGCATATCTAGTTTAACAAAATGGAATTACATTGCTTGGAGAAACCTTTTCTCCCCCAACGCCTGCAATTTAAAGGAAATGAAAGGAAAAAATATGCTTTTATTTATTTTTGCATATGGGATTGTTACGTTTCATTAGCACAGAAAGGGGATGGGCACTGTGCAGTTACATCCAATGAGACAATTCTAAAATAAGTGAAATTATTGTTAGAGCTGGATCTTCTGATTGCAAAAGACTGCGACATTCATTGTAATCTGTTCTCTTGGGTTGATAGCTGAGCTGGATTTTGTGAAATACAAAGAGTTCTCAAAGTGCTTCGTGCAGGAAAATGGGACTTACTTCCCCTAAATTTAGCAGTCAAGATGTCAGGTATTCAGTCTAGCCTACAGCCCGAGCTCAGCAATATCAGATTAAATAGTTATCAAGATAGTAGGTGGGATACAATGTCATCTTGGAATTTTTTGTATGGTGCGTATATATAGACTAGACTATGTGTGAACATAGACTCAACACCTTGGACAACCTTTATTGTCTTCTTTATTGGAGAGGGAGAGAAATACAGTCCGAATTCAAGGGGAAAAATCCCTCATTTAGGAAAATTCTTTGGCGAGACTTCAATTTATCTGGGCCTTAAAAGTCAGTGGCTTTTGAGCACAGTAGATGAATGTGTTGCTGAAGCTGTTTTCACATTTGAGCCCAAAGACAAAGATGTATATGCTTCTGGAATGAAGCTTGACTAATAGATAAATACTATTAAACGTGTGCGGCTGAAGAGGGAAAGCTCCAAGTTGATTTCTGGGAAGACTCTTTTAACCGTGAGTTTGAACTCTGTGCTTTAGGTCGTGTTTGCAACCATGTCAAACATGGATTTTATTCCACGCCTTCAGTCACCGGCCCAGTGGACATGAGGGAAAAGCTGGTAGATACAATTCATCAGGAAACAGAGGATGGAACTTGTGAACATAGAAACCAAAATACTAAGGTTCTGTCTGTGAAAGCAAAAAAAAGTTTTAGGGGCATTAGGATTTTATTCTGTGTGGGGTCATAGACCTTTCTCCAGACAGGTTCCTCTAGAAACTGGGAAAGAGAGGCCTGTCTTCATTATGACTCTGTCTGCTGCAGCTTGACTTTGTGAGGAAGATGGGTCTTCAGCCTCCCAAGAGGAGAAGAAAATGTATCGATAAAGACTTTTATAGCAGCATCTCCATTTCTTCGTAACTGGCTCTGCCTTGTTACCAAAACACCCTGCATCTGCTTTTCACTCTTGCACATGCGTGTATGTGCATGAGGAAGAGGAACTTGTCTGGAGGTTTGTTTCCCTCTCCATCCTTTTGGAGGTCAGCAGCTCCAGAAGAGAATGATATTTGCAGCAGCTTAGCTGTCACCCCAGTGAGCTTAATTTAACTCCTAAGTCAGGCCAGCTGGGACACAGACCTGCAGTTTGAGAAAACCTGGTGGGAATTACGGACCTTGTTCCCTTAGGCCATCCCTTTAGTCTTGAACTTTCAATCAAGCGTGTACCAGAGCGAAAAATAATTGCAGGAAAACTCTTGAGCTGGGACATCAAATGGAGATGGGAAAAAAATCAAAGCAAGTTAAAAATATCTTCTGCAGAGACAACCACAGGCCAGCAGATCTGAAAAGTTGAGTTCCTCAGCAGGGATTCTCACTATCATTTTTATTTATTGCTTTTGACACCTGGTTTATCATATCAGGATTCTTCCGGCTCTTCAGCCTCCTGACAGATGCAGCGTGCAGTAAATGCCTTCCCAATGCATCTGCCTCTGTCCTAGCAACAGGCTCAGGATGCAACTAAATCCCCCTGTGATCAGGGGTGGACAAGATGAAGGACGAATAAGATGGATGCAGCGATGTCTGCTGAGAGGATGAGGCTGTAACCTGTGTCCAGGAGACTTAGAAGACTGGCTCTAGCAAAAAAATATGCACAGCAAGCCAATCAGATAACGTCAGTTCAGATCTTATTTATCTCATCTGTAGCAGCTCTGCTGCTGCTCAAAGCGAGGTTGTTGCTTTCACTTTTTTTACTGTTTTTTGTTTGGGATGTCTCTCATTAACCTGCTTTTCTCTGGGTTTGTTTGTGCCTCACTTTGGCAGCTAGCCAGTAGAAAACAGGGCTTTAATTCCACAAACTGTAGATTGTGTCCCAGTTATTAGAACGTATTTATCCCTCTGTTTCTAGAGTTTTGTATTAGTTTGGGGGTTTTTCTCTCCCTAGCTCTGCTTTTTTTTTTTTTTCTTTTCCATGTTATTTTGCTTCTCTTATTCCCACCACAGACAAAATGATAGAGATTTTAACTCTTGGAGTGCCAAAACCCAAACTGACTTTCCATGTGGCATGTGGGCCAGCCTCAGGCCCCTGGTTCAAGGGCCAGATGCTGCTCTGGGAAGGGTCCTGGCCAGTGCAGCCCCTGGTGTGCTCGGGGCTGTGCGCAGCTAGGCGGTGACACCGTGGCTGACATTGCCTTGGCCTTACCGTGCTGAGGTTTGCTGTAACGCACCGGTCCGTGGGGTGAGTGGTTCATTGATAATGCAGTGCCCGCTAGATACTTTATCAGTCAATGGGTGAAGTTTAAGATGTGGGAAGGACACACATACTGCTAAACTTTAGCTCTCTATCTTGGGGTGGTTAAGCTGGTTGCTCAGCCTGTACATGTTGTACAGTCAGTGAAGGAAAAAAAACATTTCCAGGAAACAGTTTGAGAGGAGACTTGAAGCCCCCCTGCACAAGCTGCTCTTTTCTGAACACTCAAGGAATACCTCAAGGACAAGCTATCTGAACTCCAACGTTGTAAATTTTCCCCTCTCCTAAGCAGAAACCATTTTTGCAAACACAGACTCACAGTTCTGCATCTTGGAGTTTGAAAGAGAGTTTAGGCATCTGTGTCCTTATTTTAAATAGCCCTTGTGTCTGCTGGAGCATGGACCCGCAGATAGGAGCAGCAGAGCTGAATAATCCACATTCAAAGTTGGGCTCAGTCCAAGTTACCACTGTGAAAATTCTGGTTACACAACTCAGGCAGAACATTTAAGCAGAGCTTGCGAAAGGGGCTTTCACTTCATAAGTTTCACCAGTACCCAGTGATGCCCTTTCTCACCTAGAGCTTAGCATGGGTCAGGTCTGAAACTAAAAACAACACATAATGAAAGCAAATAGGTCTGTCTTGATTATAACAAGACCCTCATGGAAATATAAGGAGAAAGGTTTGATCAGAGTATATAAATCAGAAAAATCTTTTTAAAAAACCATCTTCTCACTTCTCCTACTAGCAACAACAACAAAAAAACAACAACAACAACAAAACCCCAAAATCAATCCATTGTGTTTCGCCCAGCGATGTCTCTTTTCTCCATGGAGGTGCTCAGATGGCTCATTCAGTCAAGAGATATTACCCAGAGGTTCACAATCCATCAACCTGGCATAGAGAAGATGGATGGCAGATTCTTTTTAAAGACATGTTAGTTTACACAAGTACTCTGAGAACTGTGTTTCAGATCAACCCATTCAAAATAAAAAAAGAATTGTAAGAGGCACACACACCACCCCCACCACCCCCCAGTTTTCCCTGTCACAGAGCGTAGCAACCAGGTCCAGCAGAGTTGCGAGCCCAATTCAAGCTTGGGGTGTTTGAAAGCACAGGCAGGAAAATACCATTATATGCTAGTTCTAGTCTTCACTATAGTCTCCACTGAACACTTCCCAGTCCTATTAGAAAGGGGATACAGAGAGATTTGGGCCCAGACATTAGGTATGTTTAGGCTCTCAAATCCCCATTGAAATGTTTTCTGTAGGGATCCAGGATGGAGGAAATCAGAAGCTCCTGAAATGTCATTCCTGGGCCAGACAAAGGTTTTGGTTTAAGGCCTGTCTCCACCTCCTGTGAATTCCTTCAGATATTTGTGGAATGTTTGGTTTTGGCCTTTCACTTCCCATTCATTCTGAAGTTCACTCCTAAACTGGTACAAGCCAAGCCAAGGAATTCTTGGTGTCCCTTCCACAGAGCGGAGGTGGGAACCAGATGGCGCGTAGCTCTTGGGCTGGCAGGGTTTACAAAGTTGGATTTCAATGTCAATGAGCAGCTAAATGACTGAGGGCTCATCCACGCACGGTTTATTCACTGGTCTGAAGACAGCTAAACTGAACTGTCACAAACACTTAGCGCAGAATTACTTCTGTGGCTTTGAGATTTGCACTCATACCTTCAGCAAACCTGAACATAGACTGTCTTGAATCTGGTACCCGAACGTGTTTTCTAGGTCACCTTTTAATACAGGAAGTTATCAGTTGTCCTCTAAACATCAGGCTGGCCTTTCTGCAAGTACAGGTTTTGTTTGGTTTTTTAAAAAAAATCTTTTTCCCTTCTAGTGCCAATAGTATTTTTGAAGCTTATAAAACATTGTCATAGAATTCCTAGTTATTTACTTCTTTCCCTTTAAATCCCTTTACCCAAATGATTGGGTTCATAATAGCTTTCATCTCTGAAATCAGCCCTGTGTATGCAGGTATCTGTGGTTTGGACGTTATTCCATTTTCACGTAGCAAGTGTAATCTAGTCTATGTCACTTGCATCTAAACAACTCTCTGACTTCTAATTCTGTAGCTGAATTCTCTTTGTCTGTCAAGATGATGAGGTCTAGCGCCAGTTTCCCTCCTTTTGGATAAAACACTTAATTTAGAAAATTGTCATCTTCATTTTTTTTTTAAAAAATTGAGGGTATTTTAGTTCCAGCACCATGAGATCTCCTTTATATGCCATTCAGAGTGAAGACTTTCTCTTCCTACCTATAATAAAGCAGTGTTTAAAGAGCCAGGCAGGAAACAAAGTCACTCTTCGGTCTGCAATGGTTTTCAGTCAGGACCTCATTTGGTCTTGATTTGTGAGAACTATTAGTTCAGATAATTTGCTTCTGAGTTCTCAGAAACATGCAATGACTTTTTTGATATAAGAATATAGCCCTCCCACTTTTATTTGCCCAATTTTGCTTCCTAAACAAATTGTAACCAGTGCTTTTAACATTCCAGTCATGCAAATCTTCCCATCAGGTTTCTGTAACACCAAAGTAGGTCGAATTTATGCTCATATATGAGCAATTCCTAGTCCTCCTTTACTACTCTTCATTGAATCTTCACATTGGTGTGCAGGCAATTAAAGATTTTCTATTCCTTCAAGTCTCTTGGTACATCAATTAATCTGGTTCTCAACACCTTGATTTTGTGCTAAATTAGTGTTCCCTGTCCCTTCTCTTTATCCTCCCCTTTGCTGTTAGTGAAATGCTTTTCCACACCCTGCCTGCTCTACACAGCCTCTCCTCTTAGACTGGCTTCTCTTCTACAAAACAGGTTTTCTCCAAATGGCACAGCCTCGTGTTCACAGAGGATGACCAATACTCCAAAAAACCCACCTTTAGCTTACACAATTCCACTATAATTTCCCTTCCAGAATTGTCTGCCTTCGATCTTGCTTCAAAGGTAGGAAGGCTGCCCGAGAAGATCACTTGGGAGTGCCTTGTTCTTTGGCTGCCCCTTTTGACCAGAGTGAGTGCCCTGACTTGTCTATAACAAGCAAGGTTCTATGTAAAGCTGAGTTGCTTATATTAAGATGTATTGCCTTTACCAAAAACTTGCCTAATGGGTTCAAGAATCTTATGAGATCATATTTATTTTGTTGTTTGTTTTGTTCAGGAATGATCAAATCTGCACATCGGTCCTTGGACAATCTTTCTCTCATTTCTTGAGAGAGAATGTGAGGAAGGATCTCTCTTCTCTTTGGCTATTGGCTTTTTCTTCTTCCCACCCTCCTTTCTTTTTTTTAATACACATACACAATTTTATTTTAATCTATGCTATGAGTACATTCTCAGTCCCATGTAGATCCCTATTCCCTTCCACTAATTGGATCATCAGAGGTAATTTCCTACTTAACAGCCTAAGAGACTAGAAACAAGTGAACATTTTCAGTTAAGGGAAAATTATTCTGTTTTCCTTCTGTTTGGGGCTCTGATTCTCATGACAGTAGTCATGTAGTAGGATACCAAGTCCTTTTGGTGCTGGTGGTTACTGAATGTCTGATAGGGCAGTACTAATCTCAGCTCTTCCGCTAAGCTCGAGGGAGTTTGTGAAATATTACTGTGATTTGCATTAGTATTTCATTAGCTGAGCATCTACCTTCCCACAGCACCCCAAGCATCACGTACATGCCGCAGAAGAGGGAAGCCATTCCTGATGTTTGCCAGATCCTGGGCCATTGTGTTCTTAGGACACTCATCTAACTGCCTCCAAATTGTTCCCCCGCTTCAGAGTGGTCCCTGGTCACATTCCCCTTGCAGATGAGCACGTTTGACTTCATCCACCCAGAGGCCAGACACCAATGCAGAGTCCAAGCCAAAGGAAAGGTCCAGTCCACAGCAAGGTGCTGACTCACCCAAGGGTTTCCAGTGACAGATGCTTTCCTTAAAATCTCGTACTTTTACAAGCAGATAAATAATGAATTTCAAGTCACATTTCTGCAGCTCAATGGTGACATCCAGTGACTGGCTCAGTTATTCCCAGGTGTGTGTTCTGCAGGGACTGGCTGTCCCTGTTTCTTGGCTCCAAGAGTAGCTCACATGTCTCTTGCTATCACATCATGTTCATACTGGAAAATACTTTAAAACAAAATCCCTGTTTAGATTTGATTAATCATTTAATTGGAGTGCCTCACATCTCCCTTCTCCCCGTTGAGCAGCGCTCGGTGCAGCAGGCAGCACATCCGTAAGCTTGATCACAGTCCTAATATGCCTGGAAAGGGTCTAGTTCTGTTGGTGAAGGAATTCCAGCTTCTTAGGCTGCATTTCATGGGCAGCAGCTGTTTGCCTTTGTTGTGACACGAAGCGATCTGAAATCTTTTATAACCCAGGTCTGGAATTATTCCTCTGCAGCCACACCCTGCCCACCTGAGGATACTGGCTTCAGTGGTGCTCTCCTGGGCTCTGTGGGCAGACACACCGTGGGAGTAAAGGCAGAGAAAAGGGGTGACATTTTGGACAGGAGAAACTAAAAGTAAAAAGACGCAAAAGGAAGATTTAAAGAATGATAGAGAACAGGAAAAAAAATGGGGAGAAAAAGAAAGAAAAAGCAGCTGAAAGTGGAAGCAGAGATGAGGCAGGAGAAGGAGCTGTCCTGGTCTCAGCAAGGAATCGTGCCATTAAGGGCTCTCAGCACAGCGGAGATGGCGGGTATTGAATATACTCTGTCAGTGCAGCAGCACCTGGCTTTCCACGGTGATAAATGTCATATGTCTTTGCTGACACTTGATAAAGGTTCTGTCTATCAGCAGTGCCAGCCTGCGGGGCCAGCTGGCTCAAGCTTAACCTTCATCACCACTCTTTCAGAGAGAAAACCCAGAATTTTCTTCTATTTTGCCACTCCCTCGTCAGAGATGCTTCCCCTCTTCCCAGCCCATTCACCCTGCTCACCTCAGTGCTTTCTGGCACTCAGCTTAAAAAAAGACTGAACAGCAGAAATAAAACTGTCTTGACTTAGTCAGCCAAGGAGAGACAGTCTGGAGCTGAACTCATCCAAACAAGGCTCTCAAGTAGGATGGAAGACATGGAAAAATCACGAGAATCTTCAAATGAGAGAAAAAAATTAACAAAAATAATAATCTCCCCCTTCAAACTGGGCTTGCAGCTAAAAAGTCATTGCGTGCTGACAAAAGAAGTGTGCTGGTTTACACCAAAAGGATTTGGCCCTGTGTCTCATGTGTCCATGAGGGGAGAGGCACACGGTGCTAAAGGCACGGAAATTGTCATTGTATATATACTAAAGGTGTCACTGTATATTTAAATATGCTTAGGATTGGCTCTGAGAGCTCTGGGAGGTAGCTAGAGACATAGCACTTCTCATGGGAAGGCCAAAACCTCCTTTAAAAATGTAAATATTATATGGCTATAAGCCTATAGCCATAATAGCAAAGTGCCAGCTGGCCTCCTTGGGAGTTTTGGTTTAGAGGTTAAACCGAAAAGCAAAAGTTATTTGTCTAAGGTGAAAAATCAACAAAACACCCAAGTGCAAAGATGGTGAGCAGCTGGCCAAGCTGCAACAAAACCAGGCAGAAAACATCTCAATTGCACAACAAAATATACGAATATAAACCACCTGAACTGCAGCTATTCAGGAAGTGAATTATTCAGAAAGACTGAAGGATAGGAATAAATCACACATTAGCACATCAGGTTAATATGGCAGCAAATAACAGGAGAACGGGCTTATTTAGGATATGTATAAATTCTTGTCAAGAGAGGTCATTTTTTTTTCCTCCCTCTGGGCTCAATGAGACAAACATTCAGTCAGTTCTGAGTATCTCAGCATCAACAATGTATTGACAACTTGGAGGGAACTCAAAGAACATCTTGAGAGGTGATTTAGGGACTGGAAGGGTTGATTTACAAGGAAAGCATTTATGATCTAAGTGGAATAGATTCATCTCTCTTACAACTCCTTTGATGTCAAAAGGCCAAATATCACCCTCCGTTACAATGGTGTAGATGTGGCCAAACTTTACTGGAGTGAAAACATAAGGTCATCAGTAGGAAAAAAATATAATCAAAAAGGAATATCTATTAGACTCTGGACATAGCTCTGTGGAGAAATGGTTGCAACTCCAGTACTCATGACATTTAAAATTAACCAAGATAATAGTACTGAATAATGTTATCCAGGGACCTGCAGTGACAAGGGAAATACAAATACATGAGAGCTAATTTCCCATACTTTTATGATGATGATGATGATTACTGTAATATGAAAGGAGAAACCCACATCTGAAATTAACTTCCGATTGGCCCTTTTAAACATAATATGTTTTAATACAGACAAAACACATCAAGGGAAAAAAATCCATCTTTGGCAGAGCCAAAGAGAAGAACAGAGTTTTTAACATGTATTAGGGATAAAGGAAAACCGAACAATTGTATCAGCTGATGACAACATGCTATGGGTGGGGATGATAAAGCAGAGACGACAAACTGTTAATAATGATGGGGAAAAGGCAATTCTATTCAATAACAGTTTATATACTGCAGTGTAAAGAGGTAGCTCTGAGGAAAGATTCTAGAGGATGTCTGAAGTTAAGTTTCAGGTTGATTTGTAATTTGAAGTATGAAGATGATAGAGTCCTCACTCCTGGAACCACAGAATTCTACCAGCAGGTTGTATGCTGTAGTACAGAAAAGTTATTACCCCTTCACTTTTATCTCTAAGACAAAAATAATGTCTATAACAGAAAAAAAGCTGATGATTTTGGAAGAAGGGAGAGGACCTGAGCGGGTTTCAGAGCTTTTTATGTCTAGGTTTAGAAATAAATCGAGGCAGCTAATGTGCACAGAGTGTGTGGAGGAAGCCAGGCATCACAACAGCCATGTCCATCCCAAAGCAGATCTGGAAGATAAGGAGGATCAAAATTCCAGCAAAAAGCACCCTGCTTTACAGCAGCTCTGTGTATGAGCATCACAGCAGACTGCAAGGGCAGGACATCCTTCAGAGAGAGAAGCCAGAAGCACTAAATGCACAGTCCTGTAGATTGCCAGCTGTTGTTCCCCTCTACCCTGCAAAGTTTTCCAGGATTGTAAAGCAAGGCTGTGAATGGATATAGTGGCCTCCTGTCCTGTATACAGGATCAATCCTGATATACAGGATTGATAAAGAGAAGTTCTAGATATGTGCATAATAACTGAAGGAGAAAATCTTGTAAGGAAGAGTGGAATGAAAAAGGAGGGAAGACCATGCTTACAAGGCACGGAGGTGTGAACAGAGCTGGGATAAATCAGTTACAAACTGGCATAAATGACCAACCAAGCAGTCGATTTTACTGTGACACCAGCCTTTGACCTGAAGACTGCTGGTGGCGAGAAAGGTGAGGAGGTCATTTAAGTTCACCAAGAGTTGAATAACAACTGTTATAGCCCAGTCTGGAAATTCTAAATCTAAATCAAGCATCCACTGGGAAGAATTCTAGCCCACAAATGCTAATAGAAGTCATAAATAATGAGAGAGTTACAGGTAACAGGATGCTCTGGTAACAATGTCACATTAAAAGAAACCGCTATATGGGATTACTTGTTCCTCTGGATTGATAATTTATCATGACATAAAGGCAGTGAAAATAATGGAAGAGCTAATAGAGGAACCGATTAATAAAGAATTAAGGGATAGGAATAGGATTAATGACTGTCAACATGATTTTATGGAAAATAGGTTTTATCAAGTACAGCTGATTTAATTATTTGGGGAGATTCCAAGCTGGACTGATAATCACATTGATGGACTTGGCTTTAGTAAAGCCTTTGACTCAGTATTGTAAAATGTTGTGATTTTGAAAGTTAGAGCTACACTCATACAAAGTACACTAAACAGATGAAAAACTGACAAACTTTGTGAGTTCAGCAAGTACTAATGAAAGCGTCATCATCACAAGTGATTTTTCCGGGGGAATTTTGATAGATAAATGTATTTACAGATGGTACTCTGCAATACTTCCAGCAAAGAACCCTTAATTAATACAGAATGTACAATCACTGTTGTGAAAATGTGTCAATGCAACAAAGTTTGATGAACTGGTAAATGAAGGTGCTTGTAGGTGCTTCCAGAGAGTCTCAGATTTCTCTGACAGTTTGGTCCATTCAGGAAAATATCCAGCCAAGTATGGGGACTGAGGTCCTTGGATGACCTGTGAGGAGAAATTAAAGGGGCCAGCACGCAGAGTCCTAGGCACCCCAGATCCCCTTTTCACCCTTTTCATGATCCCACCACAATATTCAGTTACGGTTAGCTCATAACCTGATAGCTTTGGTACGTGCTGTTAAAAGGTGGAACTTCCTCCTTACGTTCTTCGGCTGCATAGCTAGTTTCAGATCACATCCCAAGTAACTCTCCATGCTCAAACAACAGAAACAAGGTGTTATTTTCCTGGACTCATATAATCCGAGACCTTTGCAAGGGTGTTTTTCTCCCCCTCCCCTTTGCCATCCTGGTAGATCTCTGTCAGACTCTGTAATAAACAAAATCCCGAAGAAAAACAAGCACTTCCATTTCTCCCCCTTCCCCACTCACAAATAAGCAGCATGCTTTTAGCGCACTTAGTGTTCCCAGATTATGTTAAAATATACTAAACGTACTCTGTTCCAGTCTTTCAAGAAAACTTGAAGATGCTATTTCTGGGCTCAATTCAACCCTTGCCTCATTCTGTAATAAAAGAACTTAAAAGCTCTGTGCTAGAATAGAATAGGGTTTGGGTTTTATATAGCGTCTTTCATGTTCCCAGGATCCCAAAGGGCTTTACAGAGCGCTGATGTAGATACTGGAAGTACAGTGAGCGTAGGCAAATGCACCAGCCATTATGTGCTCAGGGATGGCTCACGCACCTAGCGCCCAGCCTTACGTAACAACAGCGGGCTTGAAAAGGGAGCAGTAGTGTTGATGTCCAACGAATGCTCTGTAACGGGCCACAGGGACGTCTGGGAGTCTGAAATAGGAGGTGGAGAGAAACAGGAGACAGCAGCCTCTAGTGCATGTGGCAGGGGGAGG
>NW_010428594.1:35976-47948 GCF_000710305.1 Buceros rhinoceros silvestris
ACACGGCAGCCTCTAGTGCATGTGGCAGGGGGAGTGCGGGGGCATTGCGTGCAGCCGTGTGAGCAGGCAGGGGCACTGGTTTGCTTGGGGAGATCACACCTCCCCATTGCACATGGTGGGAGCTGGAGGTGGGTGGAGGCATGTGTGTCCTGTGCTCAGCAGGTGAAGACTGAGCAGTCATAGAGGGGGTGCAGGATCATGAGGTGATGTGGTTGAACAGCTTGCCTGTGGTCAGGGCTGGGAATAAAGTGCAGGAGAGACCATGAGATAGAAATGGTGCATGACTGCGGAGGGAGTCAGTGTGTAAAACAGCAGGAAGGAGGCGATGCACGTTCATGGCTGAATTGTTGTCTGGGCATTTGAGCAAGAGAAGAGGTGAGAAATTGCTCTCACTTTGCATGCAGGATAGAGGATTAACACGCTCAGATACTTACCCTTCGGAGAACAAAACCTCTTTGGAGAAGAAGAACAAAAGAATGG
Source organism: Buceros rhinoceros silvestris (assembly GCF_000710305.1). Classification (NCBI taxonomy): domain Eukaryota; kingdom Metazoa; phylum Chordata; class Aves; order Bucerotiformes; family Bucerotidae; genus Buceros; species Buceros rhinoceros. The sequence continues at coordinate 36,457 of NW_010428594.1, forward strand.
ACTATGTGAGGTATGGTGAAAGGGCAGAGGTGTGTTGGGAAAGGATTGTACAAAGGAATGAAGAGGTGAGATTGTCAGAGGTCGCAAACGTCAGACAGCATCAGGACAGCACACGGAGGGGAGGTACGAAGTACACCTCTGCCTGCGTGCACTCCTCAGAGCAAGGCAATAGTGAACTGCTTCCCGGAGAATGTGTGCTGTGAAAAGAAAAGCTTCTTTTTGAAACTGGCTATGGGATTTCTTGATGTTTGTGTCAGAGTGTTTAAAAAAAAGAACACATATCACTTGACTTCCGCTCAGTTATATGCTCATTTCAAAATCTGGCTTTTTAGAGACAGCATTAAAAATAAATGAGAATTTCCTGCTAAAGAATTATCTTTTCAGTGCATCATAAGGCCTGCATTTAAATATAGAATATTTTTAAAGGTGCAAACATCTCAAAGAAGTTACTCTCATTGAAATGGACTTTTAATGTCATTTTTGCACTAGAAAACAAGTTTAAGACAAACTGGGGAAAAAAAGGACAAAACCAAAACCACACTGTGACCTCTTCTTAAACAAAACAAACTCAACACTTTTCAGACACTCCCTCTTCTCTCTCTTTCCTGAAGAAATACGGTCCAAGTCAAGGTATCAGGTGATAAGGACTAAGAAGTCTCAAGTCAGAGATTATAAAAGATGACTTACTGTAATGACGTGGAGGTTGGTGTGTAAGTCAGGAAGAGATGTGCAAGAGACAGAGGGACCATTACAGCTTTTCACGGGGGATTAAAAAAAATGAAAGCTTATTTCAGATGGAAAGTTAGGGGTGCTCTTATAATTTAGCCCACTATAACTCAGCTGACATAACCAGTAACACTTTCCTCTGTAGACTCAGATATTACAATGCTGGTTGAATAAATGCTTTAGGAAATATTATGCCACACTTCCATTACACACAGTGACGTTACTCCCTCCCTATCTATCTCCCCCCCAGCACTTGTTTTTGAGCAGAACTCTGTGGTAGCAGTTTGCATTCGTGAGGCTTAGAAAACCTGTGCTTGTTCCTGCCTGTAAAACTGTCCAGATGTTCAGTTTGCAGCTCCTTCACGGGGCTGCACATGGCGTTTTCTTTACCCCTGGTTATCCCATGAATTACAAGGAACTGTCTGCAGGCCAGAGAGGACTGAAGTGATGCTGGAGCGGTGGCCTGCGATGCTTCCCATGGCTGCTTGGGAGAGAAGCAGCACCCAGTCCCTTTCGAGAGGGAGGACGACAGACAAGGAGAAAGAGAATGACACAGGTCACAGGGGGCAGCTTCTACCAGGCATCTTTTCAAAGCCAGCATGTTAAATACTCAATTAAAGGAGATCTCAGCAAGTAAATCCACTGACGCTTTATCACTTCACATCAGGCAAGGATCAGACCAGCCTGCTGTTCCCGGGCTACAACTATCATCCTGCAGCAGAGCCAGACCTACCCAGCCTGCCTTTCCCAGCACTGTTCTTCTGCACTATCAAGAGCGCATCACAGCCTTTTCTCCAGCAACCAGCTACAGAGCAGGTGGGCTGCTGATGCTTTGCATGTCCATGGGATGACAGCAAAGAAAGCTGCTAAGAAAGAGAAAAAGATTAAACGGTAGGGAAACAGCAACGTTCCTATCTAAAAGGACTGGTGGATAGAAAGTAGATGAGCCATAAAAGCAAAGAAACACCTAAAAATCTACCTCAAAGATTATGTAGGTGGAACTTTACAAAAGAAATCTCTGGGGTTTACCCCAGTGTGAGCTGTTGCTTTACATCGTTTGTCAGGCACTTGAGAGTTTACTATCAGCTTTTGATACAGTATTTTTCTAAAGTGATTTTGGAGATTACATAGAGGGAGAAGGTAAAAATGAACGTGAATGGAAGGAGGTTGTTGCAAAACCAGTTTCAAAACCTGACGTAAACGTCATGAATGTCTTCTTTAAGAACGAAGCCCTGGCATCATTTCTTACTCTGCAAACTTTTCAGAGAACTGTCTAGAATACCAATGTGCCGACATCAAGACAGGCAAATGGAGAGGAGCTCATAAATAATTTTAAATAGCCTTTCAAAGAGATATCATTTTCATGAACAAAGCAGAGAGATGGATTTGGATCAAAGTACTGAGCCAAATATCCACTGGAAAACACAAAGGGTCTGTTTCACAAACAATTTGAAGATGTTGATATTTGTTCAAATTTTCTAAAAGAATTATACATGACAGACTGGACAGGGTGTGGAAAGACAGGGAAAAAGCATGAGAAAATTAAGTTCCAAGAGTGGCAGTAGCTGATGGAGATCTAATAACCCAGCTTTCCTAAACAAGTGGTTAAAGAAGAAAAGATCTCATCTTTTCCTCACTTCTCGAACCAAGAAGAACATATCATAACTGACAGGTTTCTCCCTGTTTAATGAGTCAGTCTCCCCACATAAAGAGAACAAAACCCCCAAACCATATTCTTGATAATGTATGGACCTTCTGTTACAGAGATCTCATGAAGGAGCTACGGGTTTTCTCATCTCAGTGCAAACCCAAGCTCTGAATGTGCAGCAAGAAGGAACTAATACAGCTCCATTCAGGTTATTTTAATGTCACTGATTTGTGCTGGCTAAGAATCTGGATTTATTTCTGCACCAACCTAAGTTTATAGATTTTTCACTATGTGCTTTGGATTTTTCCTACAGTAACAACATCTGTAAGATGAAACTGAAGCAGATGTGGATTGAGATCTGGGTAAAGCATAAAATTAGTGGGATTTGCAAAGCACGTTTCCCCCCAGCTCATGCCTCTAAAATGGGCTGCGGTCTCAGGAAAGAGACACTTTGCTTGGAAATACTCTAGTTTGACTGCTCCAACTAAGAAATACACTTAATTCTGAAGTAAACTATGGTGGAAGAAACTATGCCAGCACCTGTAATCAACATACACAGATCTTCATACCCAGGACCAGGCACATTTCCTTCCTGTGCCCTCCCTGCCCGTTCCGTGCTCCACCAGCTGCCCCTCAAAATAAAGTAATAAAAATTCAAATGAGTTTTTGGAAAAATATACCTGCGAAGGGGAGACATCTCCTGTCACTTTAATAACATACCAGGTTAATAATATTAAATCACCAGAGGCCAAGGAAATGTCACTGGAAATATTTAAGGCTCCCACTAGAGAGTGATGAGACTTTCAAGTAGCTGGGAGAGAATCGCGATGGGATGCTGAGGACTGGTGAGGCCTGTCCTGGCCCGTAAGGAAATGTCATTTTGCAGGGGTTGGTTTCTCATTTAAGGAATGTATAATATATTAACAAAATAAAAACTCATCTAATCCTGGAAGTGAAATCTGTGCTGGTGAAGGGGGGCAGGACAGCTTTGCAGACGCAGTCCCCCAAACCAGTAGAAGACAGAGGAGTGGGGCCAGTTTCCAACCTAGTCTCTTGTCAGAGCTAAAGTTCCTCTGTGTCAGAAGCAGGAATTTTACTGACATTAACATAATCATGTGCATTTGCACTTTCCATTGCTTTTGACCATACCTTGATCCACCTGGGCATGCTTCTGAGACAACCAGCCTTAAAAACAAACTTACCGACCAAACCCACAGAAACCACTCCTAAAGACAGGTGGACAGCATGAGTTTAAGGCTGGCTGGGATTGCCAGAATCATACAAAGCTTTTTGACAGAGCAGTGGGATTTGTGTTGTTTAAAAAAAAAAAGCTATTTCAATTTTGTTTTATTGATCCAGAGATATAACTGGACTTTGTGAAAGTGGCCAGATCCTTTGCTCAAAAAAACATTCTCTGGAGTTTTTCTGATTTATACCAGCTAAAGGTAAATCCTCTTCAGCTGGGGGATAATCCACATTTGTTTGGTTCTGAGTTTGCTGGACAAATGAAGAACGGGAAGTGAAGTGGGTCTGTGGTTTGAAGGACCCTTAGAGCTCCTGTTGCTCACAGCTCTGCTTCCCTTTCCAGCAGGAGGAGGACTCAAGCACAAATATTACTTGTTCAGACTCTAAGTGGTCAGACAAAACATAGGGCTGGCAAAGCCTTATCCTCAAAAAGCACACAATCTCGATTTGCTCATACCTCTCTAAATACAACTCCTGCCTGGTACAATGACAAACCCCCAGAGACGGATGAGGAAGAGAGTCACTGCTCTCCCCATAACCTAGTGAGGAGGACAAAGAGCAAGAGGATTGTGACTAATGTGAGGTTTCAAGGCCTGAAACGGGGATCTTCCTGTGCACGCTGCCTACCCAGGAAGGATCAATCAGGCAGAGTCATGCCAGCCACTTCTGAACTTCGTGGAAAACAGTCTCCATACAAGAAGGGGAAAAATGGCAAATATAACTCCAGCCTTCAAAAAAAGCTCTCTAGAGCGGATGCTGCAGTCCTGATCAACAGGTCTGATTGCTGCACCTGGCCAAATTATTAGAAACTAAACCAAACAGAATTAGTGGGCACGTTGTTCTCTGGGAAGAGTCAATACAGCTGTCGTAGAGGGAATTCATGCCTCAGAGATCATTCTGGGGTCTTCTAAAACATTAAGGAATATATCAATGAGCATGTGGTAGGCAATGTAGGAACAGGAATTAAAAAACAAAATGAAACTAACCTCTCATGGTAGCTTCTGAAAGTTCCTAGTTCTGAAAGTAACCTAGTGGGGTGAGAGAAAAAGTTCTCTTGTTAACTGCCTAACAGGACAGGAGCAAACATATTCAATGTATTCAGAAATGGGCTGCAAGAGGGGATTCATAGCAAGGAGATGAAGTTAGTTGAAGACACAAAATCACAGCATAGTCAGATTTGAAGCTGACTATAGACAACCACAGAAGACTCTTGAGATAGAGAATGATTCTGTAATAAGATGACAGATGGAATTCAGGGCTACTAAGTGCTGAGTAAAGTACGTGGGGAAAATAAGCCAAACTCTGTATTTCCAGTCAGGAATGGGATCTTGGTGTCATTGCGGACAGTTCTATAAAAATGTTAGTTTAGTGCTTAGCAATGCTCAAAAAAGCAAATAAATAGGAGGAACTGCTGGAATATTAGAGAAAACCACATGAAGCACGGTTATATAAATCTATATTTCTCCAGTATCTGCAATTGTGTATGTAACTTTGTTCTCCCCAACTCAAAAAAAAAAAAACCCAAACAAACAAAAAAAAACCCCAAACCCAAACCAAAACCCATATCACAAACAACAAACCTAAAAATGAAAAATTTGCAGCAAAAGGGAACAAGGATCAAAGACCTGTAATGGTAAGGAGAGCTTTCCTAACCAAGGGCTCAGAAAAGAGAAAATTGAGAGGTTAAAAGAGAGGTCTGTAAGACTGGGTGTAAAAAAGGGAGAGCAGAATGGGGCCCCAGACTGTCTTACATCAGAATAACTATGGGGCGCCCTACACACACCGTGATTGTGCAAGTGGGTTCAAAGAGATGAAACAAATAGCTACTGCACAGTAAAGGGAAGCCAGACCACACAGGTCAGATGCCTCCAGTCAAGGATGGTCCTAATAGTGCTGCGAAGCGGTGGCTCCCTCTCCCCTTCTGCACATGCAGTACAAGGCAAGCTCGTAAGAGAGAGGGACTACAGTCCACTTTGCTCTCCACCATATTCCAGGAAATACTGCACCTTGCCAAGAGCCAAGCAATAAAGCAGCATTTGTTCATGCAGCTCGTTTAGGTTTAAAGCTGTTCATGCAACTTTAAACAGGCTTTGCACCAGGTCCTCTCCGTGGGCTGTCTGGCTGCAGTAACCTGCTTTCATTCCCCACAAGGTGCCACCAGCACCAATATCAGTTTTCACAGTAACGGACCAGATTCTCCACAGGCAGGGATCTGTCTCATTCCTTTTCAGTTGGTAGCGGTAGGCCAGTTCATACCAGTTTGTCAGGACCTAGTTTAACAGCAGTGCTGAAGACTGCGTGAAAAGAGTAGGAGTTTTTCATTGCGTCTGAGGATTGAAGAACAGGATCAGGTGGGTTTCAGGCCCGCCAAAACAGGGCAAATACTGATTGTTCGGTGCAATACAAACATTTCTTTCAGTGAAAGAAAAGAAAAAACCTGTACTTGCTTTTGTTTAGTTGATGTTTCCCCTCCCTACATTGTCCCTGAAGAGAAAATAAGCTTATAAATTCTAGATTAGCACTAACACATGTATCAACAATACTGACATGTTTTCAGTTGGATTTTCAGTTCATTCTATTTTCCATCTCACAATGAAATTCAGTTCAATAGAAAGATTCAATAGTAATTGGAAATAGGCTCTGGAAATTGCATAATCTAGTTCTCAAAGACTCAGAAATTAACAAACAAACAAACAGAACACACACAAAACTAAAGTAACCGCATTCTGTAAAGATGTAATAAGTCAATTAAATTCATGCACAATGTGATTCCTGGCTGACGGAAAAGTACAAAGAGAGAGGTCAGATCCTGTTTTCAAAAAGGAGCCTCATGAAAAGGGAAGCAAATGGAAATGTCATTATTGAACATTATGATGAGAGATGAAAGGAGTCTCATCCAAAAAAGCTCCGAGGGGGTGAAATGTAAATTGTTCAGAAAGGAAGCAAATGAAAGGGGATGTGATAAAGTCAGTGCTGAGTAAACATGAGGGAGAGCTGCAAGTCAGGTCCCGATGATAACAGTAATAAATACTGAAGGGTCTAGGTCCACCGTAAGTAGAAATTGGCACAGTTTCATCATCGTCAGTGGGGCTGCACAGGTTCATACCCACCGAGTCTTGTTCTGCAATAGCTCTCACTACTTAGGTAGCTCTTTCATCTATTGATGTTGTGCACAAACTATTATCTTCACCCACGTATAGAGAATGGGAGGGGGGATACAAAGGCCCCGTGGCTTTCCATTTTTTTTCTCCTAATCACAGTTGTGCATTTTGGTTGTAGCGGATTTGAGGACTTTGTTGAAAGACAGAGCCAAGTCAGCTCCAACCCAAGCTGCATACCTGAAACTTCTGAAGATAAGATTAAATGATTCACCCCAGAACAGATGCTTCCAAAATGCCTAAGAGAGTCAAAGGGCTTGTCCATACAACCCAACTCTGGACTACTTAACACCAGTAAAGTTCCCTCCTGAGATGGCTTGAATATATTTTTAGAAGTACAGCATTAACTCAGGTGTCCACTGGGACGGCTTCACAGGTTTCAAGGACAGATGCTGAAAGGACATTTTTTCATAAGTAAACACTCACATTTGGAAAAGTATATACCTCAAAAAGGGTTGGATTACACCAAACATCAATTTTGAGTTATCGTTAGCTAAATCTAAGATGACATACACACCTACGATGCCTGCAGGAATTCTATATGTGGGCAATGGTGAAAGGGGATCCCTAACCCATATTTCATGCCTGCTCTGTTACATTTCACTGTTACACGTGAAATGAAAACCCTGTAGAGACATCATTTTCTTAGACAAGTTAATCATTCCATAAAGGTACTCCTTACTCCCTGCCGTGAACTGTTGCGTAGCTCCACTGCCTGCTGTTAAACTGTCGAGTGATTCGACTCAAAAGCAGTTGCCGCTCTTCTGTGGGGAGGTAATCCCCGTGCTTGGCATATGTAGGTTTGTTTAATATGTGAAGCTGCATGAGATCCACTGGGATGGAAGGTTCTCAATGGATGTTCATCATCATCAAATGTAGGATGATAGTTAATTAGCTGGCATGTCTCTTGGTACCCCGTGAGAATAGCCATTCAGGCTTCACAGAGATAACTTTCCTGAGAAGTGAGTAATCCTGATAAATGTAACTCCACAAAAGGACAGTAGAAATTAGAGAGGCAGAAGCAGTATCACTCCATATAAGATTATGAATTTTGATCCCAATTCTACCACTGTGTAGGTTAACACTGACACCCTGGCTGGACGGAAGGTTTGGCGAGACGTGGTACTTACATCATCACCATCTGTATGAACACCGACTCTCCATGTTCACAGCCAGCCCTGTTGTAACAAGGGACATCAAGAACTACTTTTATCCACTACATTCCAAAACATATATAAGAAAGAAAACATTTTGAAGGGTCTGAGCTGTGAATGGTCAGCACCTGCAACACTCTCATCCTTTCCTTAGAGGTCTCCGAGTGAATGCAAATGCCTTACTGCAGGCACCCCCAATTAAAAATCATGTTCGCGTGGCTGCTATGTGGCAAACCCAGAAACAACAGCCTTTTAATTGTGTTAGGAATGCAAAATACAGACTTCCCAGATGCATTTGTTTATCTCTGATGATGAAATACCTCAAAAAGCTCCTTAAAAAGTGACAGGCATATGCGGGCCCAGCCATGCATCAAGATGCTTTCCAATTCTGCGCCACAGTTTGTGAAACCTGCTGAGCAGAAAGGTGTTCCGTAAGATATTATTATTAGGATTTTTATACAACTTTGAAGGTTATTATTGCACCAGATTAGGTTGAAATGTTTAATTATGAACAGAGAGGAAGGGTTTGGCCTTTTCAAAGCATAGGAACCTTTATTGATTTTATTAGTCAAAGAAGGTGATTATTTTTATATTAATAACCAGAGAGCAATTTCTCTGTTAAACAGTGATTATAAAATACTAACTGAAATACCTTTGGGAAAGTCCGAGGAAGGTCACTCTTTTTTCTTATTTCTTGTAATCAATCTTACTCTATCAAAGGCTGCAGAAATATGGCAATAATCTAAGCCAAATTGTGGACACTTCTGAACTTGCGGGCAGATGTGGCAATGTCTTCCCTGTTAATTGAGGCTGGATCAAATGAAAGCCTTTGATTGAATGGACTATAATTGCTTGCTCGATAGCTGCAAACACAGTTGGCTACCTGATGTGTTTGTTAAATGGCTGCATGCCTTCTGCAAGCACGCCTGAGAAAGGCCCTGGATAAACAGACAGATGGAGACTGGACAGGGAGGACTTCAACCGAGCGACCAGGTGCCATTCACCTTCGTGGCTGTTTTTATTTTCTGGGATCACACATGGGGAGGATGGAATATGTTTCAGCACAAGGTCAGGGTGCCTGGGACACCCTGCCTGCAGAACCAGCACTAGCCCCTTGCCCTGGGAGCTCATGGTACCACTGAAGCCTCCCAGCACAGCTGGAGAGTCAGGAACAGCTGGATGTAAGGCCAAGTTTCCCTGTGCTGCGGGCTCCCAGACCGCTAAGGCTCAGCAGTAGCTGGCTTTGTTGGATATTTGGGGTTTTATTTCAATTATTACCTCTAGATGGGAGTTGCCTTACTGCAACAGGGCAGAGTCTCAGGCCAGGCAGCCAATCCCCTCAGCAGCCAGCATCCCAGTTTCTCAGTACTGTTCAGTACGCCCTGTAGCAAACCGTGATGAGGTGTCCTGCCCACAGGGGCACGTTGCTTTCCTAGCCCTCATCAGTTAGCAGCTGCTTTATACCCCAAAGCATGAAATTCTCCATCCCTCATACATTTTTTATTTTCTCTAATAGAATTTCTCATTATTCATATGAATGTCTAATCCTTTTGTGAATCCTCCAAAGCTCTTGGCTTCAATAATGTCTGTGGCATTGAGTGCCACATGTTAATTATGTGCTATGTAAGGAAAGTATTTCTTACTATCAGCTCTAAATAATTTGCTTTAAAAAATTTTAATGGTTAAATAAACCGTAATAGAATATCATATTGCTCAGATAGGGCATATCTTGCCTTAAAAATTAATTGTGGGGTTTTTTGAACACTGAGAAACTGAGGCATGAAAGGATACAGCTTACAACTGGGCATGCACTGCTGGATATAAAGATAGAACCTGGGAGTTCTACTTCTTATATTCTTATAAATAAAAAAAATAATATTGTTTTTCCCACATAATGAAAACTGATTTAGACATCTCAGGTTTTTGTGTTCATTTTAAGGAACAATCTCATCGCTTTGCACTCATAAGGAAAACAACCCCAGCACTCCTATCTGACACAGAGACTGTGTTCGAAGAAATGTCAGTGATCACATTCTGCCAAATCAAGTTTAGTGTGACCCACTGGGAACCAAAGATAAACTTCTGAAAAACAAAAGACTAACATGTTGAAGCTACTGGGAATTCTCTGTACCGGTCAGGATTAAAGTCATTCTGACTCTTCTATTGCCAATAGTTTCTGAGAGGAAATTTGATTTTCCCCTCACCATAAATTTTATATATTTTACTTGCTAATATTTTTGGGATGGTGTGATGAACAAACTCACGTAAAATATACTCTTCTTACCAATAATGTAGAGAAAGGCTCTGGGATAAAATAACCACCCCCACCTCAAATATAGACCTCATCCACAAGCAAAAAAAAAAAAAAAAAAAAGCAAAAAACAGGTGGAAATGGAGATACAGGAGGATAAAAGGGCTCTCAGGAGGGGTCAGCTTGAGCCCCCACCCAAAAAAAAAAAAAAAAAAAAAAAAGCTAAAAAAGCTGAGGACAGGGAATTACTTTCCCACTGTTTCTTGCCTGTGTGTTGTATATAATGGTCTCTGGAAACATTTTTATCATGCAGGGATAAAGGGGATGGAAAATAATGATCCTTTCTTATCTAAGTATGGTATTTAGACGACCCTCATTACCACTGTATTTGAGTGCCTCCACACATTTAGTGTATTTATACTCTGCAAATCTCATGAAGCGAGAAAGTGTTGACAGCCCCACGTTACAGGAAAAGCCGAGACAGCGAGGTGATTTATTTAAGATTACAGAGAAGATCTGTAGCAGTGCAGAAACTTGAACCCAGGGCATCCAAGTTTTAACTTATTGCTCTATCTGCTGCTGTAGCCTGCCTTCCTGACCCCAGCTTACAACCTGTTCCGTCTGTCTATAGACCAGGGATTTATTAGTAAAGAGACACATCTCAGAAAATGCCACACTCCAACCAAGAAACCTTTCCGGCTGGAAGTGATATAGGTGGTATTGTGAAAATGGTTGGTTGCGGTTTTTTCAGCCAAAATGGACTGATTTTAATCCCAGCAAGCATTACGTGGGATAGAAGTGCCAACACCTCCCAGACCCAGATGGTCAAACTCTCCGGTGAGACCCAGCCACAGTCGTAAAAGATGGATGATGGAGAAGAGAGTTGACAGAGGTCATCTGAGTCTTCAGAAGCCTATCTGAACCTCACTGAACTATCTTCTCTGATCTCCGAGATGAGCTAGAAAACAGGGCCCAAAATGGTTTTCATTTTCCTCATTTTAAAATACGCACGTCCTATACAGATATAGTTATAACATTACTCCAGTCAGAAGATGTTCCGCAGTGCCTTCTCAATCCTTACTCATACAACATCCTCCCCTTGTTTGCAGTTTAATTTAAATTAATGTTTTAATTTTTCAAACAAACAGCGACATTGTTTATGAATGCATTACCATTGAATAACCTCTCTGGAATATCAATTAACTTAAGCAATTTTAAACTACAAAGCCCTTTTAGTCAGAAGCATGTGCTCACAGAAACAGATTTGTTTGAAACAACCAAATTTCATCCAGTTTTCAGCTGTCAGCAGG
>NW_010428594.1:48445-54471 GCF_000710305.1 Buceros rhinoceros silvestris
TGCTGAACACAGTATCTGTCTGATGGAAACCGGAGGAGACTGAGTGTGTCATCTTCTCTTTCCTTGTCCCTGTGCAAGGACAAATGATGCTCAGGAGTGGGAGCTCAAAAATCATGAGTGCCAGCCGGAGGAGGCAACTAAACCAGAAGTGCAGCTGTGAACTTTAATTTCGCTGTGAAAAGTGAGCCATGAAGTCCAGCAGTCCGTGGCTGAGGTGTGGTGTTAGGGATGACACAGCCACAGGGAAGAAGCGTGACCTCTGATGAAGCTTTCTGACCGGTGGTTTGGGTTTTCTTGTTGGTGGTTTGGCTCTTTTTTTTTTCCTTTTCCACCAAGATGGAGGGTACACTTGGTTTCCACCGAATTCCTACTGGTCTGGATCATGCTTTACAGAGCTGAGCCAGGGACACAGCTGTCTGAGGACACACATGCCACACAGCCCCTGTCCTTAAGGCTCCTTCTTGCTCTCATCTGCAGCTCTGACAGCAGGCACTGAGCCCGTTGAATTGGGTGATCAGTCCTTGGAGAGGGTCTTTCCTTTGCTGCTTCTAAGCTTGTGAACACCTTAGCAGAATTTTGGCTGCCAGATGACTCCTCAGAGCCCTGAAAACTCAGACCTCAGCCACAAAAGCACGTGAGCCAAGGAGATTACAAATTGCAACCCATGGTCAACACCTCCACGATCCCAAATTAGTTCAGCTCTTCACGTCTTGCTCATGGGAAAGACACGTGCTGTGAGTGAGTGGCTCAGCCTGCCTCACAGGGGCTGAGCTAACAAATGGAGGCTGCAATATTTCAATCAATAGGGGAAAAAAAAAGAGAAAGAAGTAACAAAGCAGTCTGAGAAGACAGAGGCATTATTGATGCTTCTATTACCTTCTGAAATTGGTCACTGTGGAGAAAAACAAGTAGCCACAGAGTGGACCTGGCCTGACCTTTCACTCCTCAGCAGGCAGCAGATTGGTCATTCTAGTCACTGCCAGTGAAAAATGAGGCAGAAATCTACTTTTAGTGGACGAGGAACCAGTTCTCAGTCCCCACAGCAGGAGCAAATTCACAGGTAGGGGAGAAGCTGTAGCCCTCACTGTGGGCTCCAGAGAGATTCCCACATGACACATCAGGACAGGGAATGCGAGATTGATTTGCTGCTTAAGATGAGCGGTGTGTGTTCAAATGCAGAAGGACGGACTCCTCAGAAAGGGAGGGGAGTTTACACATGATGAACAAACCACAGCAGAAAAAGACACACACCCAGCACTGCAGCGAGACAGGGACTTTTCAAGCCAGGCAGTAAAATGGTGAAGAACAGGGTGGAAAAAAGCACCGAAGGGAAATTTTGACTACACAGTACTGAGACGTGACAAAGAACTTGGGCAACTCAGACCAAGCCAGGTACCAATTCAAAAGGCAGGACAGCTTTGGGACTAAGGGCAGAGAGACTGCAGTACTGATTTGGTATTGGTCCTTTCTACAGCTTTTCTTATAGCCTTGGAAAAAGATCCATTTTTTTCCCCCTCAGTGCCATAGTTCCACAACAGCTATGAAATTGCCCTCCTTGTCTACCGGGACAATACAATCTCTGAGGCATGTATCTAGAGAGAGTACTTGATACCGTCGTACCACAAGTCAAATAAAAGATCAGCAGCAACAGAGCAAAACTTGTATGCATAAGGATGGTTGAAATCAGTCAGAGATCTGCAGGAAGCCCAGCCTTGGTCTGAAGCAGAGCAAAGCTCAGAGTAGGAGAAGCTTTTCCAAGCGGGTTCTGTTGGCCTGGAGAAAGGGACACCCTCTTCTGTGAGACCAGAGTGGTCCAAGGAGAAAGAGCATGATTTGTGTCTCCAAAGGGATGCACTGGCATACGACAAGACTAGCAGAGAAAAAAAAAAAAAGAAATATCAATGATATTAACCCACAAGTGGGCACAAGCTCCTGAGGTAGCATACTCAACTCCTTGTTAGAAGGACACAAAGACAGCATAGAAGAAATTAAAATGTTTTCCCCCCAAGTTTTGTTTTAATCATACCTGCACATTCTGCAGCCTAAATGAACACAGAGACCCCTAATATCAGCCTGTATCAAAAGGCTTAGCTCCCATAATAAGTTTTAAGAAACAGCACTTACCTTCTTATTATCACTCTGAACTGACTTGGGTGGTGAACTCTAACGAAGAGCAGACATCAGAGAAGCGCTTCAGAAGAACAGGTCACAAACACTCATAGTAAATCTGTTCAGATGCACTTCGGGGAACATAAATCACTTAAATTATTAAAGTGCTGAGCTGTTGGGACTCAGGCAGGTTGAGAGCTGTTGTTGTGAAAGCCACCACAGCCCAAAGTGAGCAGTCCAAGAAAGGAAACAAGCACATTTTAAATTCAAGCTGCTCCACTTGCGCTGTAGCTTGTTAGCATCATCTGCAGCTATATGTCTTTACTTAATGAATGTCAGGGCTGAAGTGGTCTGGGCTACCAGAGAGAGGAAGAGGAGGAAATTAGGATTAGATAGTAACAGAGGAGAAGTGAGGGAAAGCTGTAAACACACCTGACTGTGGAGCAAATGCTGGAGTAGAAGAAAGATGACGTAATGGTGATGTAATAGCTAGTTCCTCGGTTCGAAATGCAGCCGTGACATATGAGGAAAGGCACTCTGAAGAAAGGATTTTATCCTCTACGTTTTCCTGGAAATGTAATAAACTGAAGGAAATGCTAAAATCAGCTGACTTGCGCAAGAGAGGAATGGGGTTGGATGCAGGTCCTCTCCTCTGCCCATGCCACTTGGCTGCAGTGGGAGAGTGGCTCCACCTTTAACCTAGGGAGGCTGCTTCACCTGCCCACGCCTATCCCTAACCAAAGGCTGTCTATGAGCCAGCTCTTATGATATTTAAACATTTTCTTCAAATTAGCAGGCTGACTTTATTAATGGTCTGTTCATACCCATTTTTTCTTTCAGCATCGTCCCTTTGATTTAATAGCTCTTTTCCTTCCCCGCTGTTATGCCCCAATCTACTTACACGCAACAATCGCCACTTCTTTTGCAGCCTTCAGTTTTGCTTGGCTAGAAAAGCTAAGCTCCTTAGTCGTCGCCTGTAAGAAAGGAACTTCATTCCCAGACCATAATTTACTATCCTTTTGTTTGAAAAACACCTGTCACAAGTTCATTATTTCCTCCTCCTTTTTTTTCCTTGGCAGAAATTCAGAATTTTGAGCAAAACCAAACGTAGTACTTTTCCTGTCTACTGCTACCACCAGCAGCATGAAGAGTGACTAAAGTTGCTGTAAGGAACAGCACAGGCAAACTGTGCAAGCAATTCAGTCATCAGGGGAGTTTAATTTTACCAACCCACCTGAAACCCTTTTAATTTGCTTTTCAAGCACGTTTTAAGAAGCAAATCCTGCTCGTGACAAAAACACACAGGTATTATTTGCAAGAAATATTCATCAAAGTCGATAGGAATTTTTCTGGTTTGTATAGATCAGGTCCTATTCATTTGCAGATGGTGCAGTTCAGAGAATATCCAGCCACAGATAAACACCGGACTTTGTTGATACGGTATCTTGTGTCTCTGTACTTAAGGGCTTTAGAAATTGATTAACTGAAACCCTTATCAGGAAGGTAACTATTATAATACTCATTTTACTGACAAGGAAAATAGAGCACAAAAAAGCTTAGCGCCAGGGACAAGGTTACACAGTGAATTAGCGGCAGGAATACTGATTCCATCGCTGTCTCCCTGGTTTGACCATTAGACACACTCCCTTAATCAGAATCTTCCCCCAAGCCCTCTGCCTAATTTTACTTGCCTTTTTTCTAAAACACATTTTCCCCTGCCTTTCAACACTTTCTAGTCTGCCTGGAAGCTATGAGAAAACACCGCCTATAGACAAAACGTTGGCCTCAGCAATATTTTAAGCATGACAAAAAAAAAAAAAACCACTCAAAAACCACCTCACTGAAAGAGCATATCCTCACAAGATTTTCAGCCTGAATTTGCAGCTTCAGAGAATTGAGCTAAGCCTGTGAATAGCTGGGTGCTTTATATGAAGCAAACCTCTTAAGGCTTTGCATTCATGCATTATTAGTAGCTTCATTCTGTATCTAAGTTACTTATATGGCTCCTAATTACCACGGAATCTTAATGCCTCATCTTAATGTATTTATCCTTACTTCAGCCCAGCGGCACAAGACAGTGTTGAGACTCCTGCTCCATGGACAATTTTTCTGTTGCAGAAGACTCCAGAAAATGTGGTCTTCAGCGTGGTGATAAGCTGAGTCTTCCTCTGCTTCCCGTGCTAAAGGCAGGTTACACCTGGTAATGCCTCCATGAGCTTGGCCTTTGGGATCTATATGCTCTGACCACAGAGAGATCAACCAGGCTGGAGAGATCCCTACACCTTGCAGATTAGATATACAAGGTGTCTATGTGAATTTTTGAGAGTTCAGGCTCAAGTGACATGCCTGAAGTCACTCAAGAAGCGTGTGGCAGAGGAAATTTCACCACAGTCCTGTGAATGCTTTCCTAGTTTAGCAACAATGACAAATTCTGACTGAAATTAGATTTGAATATGCAGGAAGAGGTGAAAACACCAGCATGAGGACTCCATTCCTGGGCTGTAATGCAGGAAAACTCAGAACAAAAGTTGTAAGGTGACAACCAATATCTGTATTTTTCCATCAGCCTGAGAAATATTTCTTCCTGCTCTTGTCTCCTAACTCCGGTTTAATGATGTAAAGGGATGTATGAGCAATTGGTGTTCAGGATTGATCACCTGTACAAGGAGACCATTTCATTGTAAGTCCAGAGATTGCACCCCTGTGCCAAGAAGTGTCCTCCAGGGCTTGTGGATACCTAAAATGTTGCTAAAATCTTGATCTAGCCCTTTTGCCCAGGGGCAAATTCTACCTGTAATTATTAGGGCCAGGAATGCTCACCTAGTCCAGGAGTCTGACTACTTGAACATTTATCTCCATAAGCTTTACACTTTAATAAATAATTTACCCCCAAAATGCACTTAAATTAGATCTATAATTCCACCATGAGGCTCTGGTGGTGTGAAGAGACCTCCTGACTTTGCTCCAATCATTTATAATGCCACCATAAGCCATCAGTGGAATTGCAGCATTATTATTTATAGCACCGCTTACATTGTTCCTTATATCGTTTATTATACTCAATTGGAATGGCCCCAGCTCGTCAGGATGCTGCACAGTTACCAGCTGAGGCTATTTCTCAGCGCAGAAATGCTGCCTTCGTAAGGAAGCAGAGACGTTATCAGCGTGAGGATGGATATGACCTGCCTGGACATCCTGTCCTCATTTCTGCTAGTCCTTCCATTCAATTTGGGTAGTATTAAGGGGGATGACACAGAGGCTGAATCTTTGGGTGGTTGCTTCTACTTTCCATCTTGAGGAGGGCAGATTGCACCCCTGACACTGCTCTAACCTGTGCAGAAGCCTGTATGGGAAAGGGGACAAGAGATGGTGACATCTAATGATGCACCTTTCTGCCATCACCTCTCCTGCACCTACACACACTATTCAGATCAGAGCTAAACTTCTGCAGATATGAATCACGTCCTCATTACTGTTAGAAGCAGGTTAAAATTACTAAATCAGGGATAAAAAAAAATAGAAGTGTCAGATTTAAGATCACCTAGGTATCCCCAATGGTTTGTCTTTCCAGATGCATTATGATAATTTTAATGACATCATCTCACGCTATTTTTATCACAGATTTTTTCTTTTAAAGGATAGAACATGAGAGCAATCTCCAAGGTGGGGTGAGGGTGGGAGCAATTCTCTGCCTCACTTTATCCAAGACTGCTCTTGCAAAATCTAACTTGCAACAGATGTTCAGCGTGACAAACCGGAGCCCAGATAATTAAAAGCAGTTAAACGCAGTGTTTCAGTGGGAGATGCTGTAAGAATAACCCAAGCCATTGCATTGCCACTGTCCTGCCTGGCCCAGGGCAGTCCTCAATGGGTAGGATAAACTCTCTTAAATGCTTAGGAAAATTCTGCCTCTCTTC
>NW_010428594.1:54648-72988 GCF_000710305.1 Buceros rhinoceros silvestris
CCCCTCCCCTCCAAGCTTGCCTGAATTTATTCCAGTGACCCATTCATTTCCCCACATCTCTATCTCAGTGCTGACAGGTTTCCTGCTCCCCAATTTAGCCATTAGCGGCAGGGTTTGCCCTAGACAATTTGTCCCCATAAAATATGGCACTGACAGTCGTGCGGGTTTGGAGCTGTCTCTGCAGATGCTCCTCTCTGGAGCCAGTGCCAACCATGCAGCCACATGCGGGGCTCCCGTAGCCTGTTTCTCAGGGGCTGCCCTGGCTGCTCTGTGGGCTGCAGCCCCCCCGGGACCTGCTGCCGGAGGGGGGAGCCGCATCGCCCCTGGGCTGCCCGAGGGACCTGTCCTACCTGCGATGCTTTCTGGCCCCATGTGACAGGCACAAGCACCAGCTGCTCTCCCATCTCTGCAATCAAATCTATGAAAAAATACAAAGCAGGAAGGAGTGAAGAGAGAAGCAGGTAAAGGACCAGGGCAGCTAAAAGTGGGATTAAAGAAAATTAGGAGGAAGATTTCCTATTCCTGTAGTTTATACTCCTGCACCGCCAAGCAAGGCCATGATAGTGCAGCACACAGTTGATGAACATGTCATGAACATTAGACTAGATTTTAGGACACAGCGGAATCCTACCAGGGAAAAGGGTTTAAATCTTGCAGCAGGAACATAGACAATAAGTCCTTTTGTAACCCCCTCTCTTAAGAAAACAGTCCAACACGTTAGAATCAGAAGCCTTTCCAGTTTATTTTTTTTTCCTGAAGGTTGAGAACATCAGAGTTCAATTAAGCTGAGCAAGCGCCCACCCCCCTGAAAGCAGCAGGCGGGCAGACAGACTTTGGGGATTACATTTTTCTTGTAGAAGAGAAAAAAAAAACCAACCAAGGACAGAGAGGGGATATGACTGCACTGCCATGTGGAATCATTCATTTTACACTGATCCCCACCAGCCATCCAAAGCTTTGCTTAAATAAATGCAGGGATTGAGGCTTTTGGAGGCAGTTCCCACTTGCTTCCCGAGCAGGTGGACCCTGACACAGGCAGTGCAGGAAGAGCTCTGCACAGGGGCTGGAGAATCAGCCCCCCTGTTTCTCTGGTTCACTTGTTTATTGGCTCTTTTGGTTTTCTTCTGCATATTTCTGGAGAATTAGAAGTTGGAGCAGCGAAGTTAGGTAATGAGCCAGACTTGGGGGAGAGATCAACTGTCTAAGCCCCAGAGTTTCTTGCTGTGCCCCTGGTAACAGCCTGGGACACATCTGGAACACTTCAAGTTGGCTGAGATGTGTGTGCTGCTCAACAAAGCAGGATGGGGAGGTTTCAGAGGCAAAATATCCTTCTCTTCATTATGAAACAACTGCAAGAAAATAAACGATAGTGCTGGTATCTCCATTTTATAGCTGGAGAAAGCTCAGAAAAAGGTTGTACCCAACCTGAGAGGGATCGGTGTCACAGTCAACTAAATAACTGAGGGGTCCCAACCCTGTCACAATGGGAAGGTCTGCAGAGGCAGCGTTTGTGCTGCCCACAGGAGACAGCTGGACGGGTCCCAGCCCCCAGTGCCAGATGAACCTGACGCTGCCTCCACCCCAGCTCAGCTTCCTCTGACCAGCGAGATGATGTCCCAGCTGCTCGGTACCGTGATGCTCATCAGTTCTCTGCATCGGTTCTCTCGGGCTCTCTGCAGGTCCAGCTTGTTTAAACAGGGCAAAACCTTTCTGGGCAAATGGTGCCTCATCAGAGCCACCATCCTGCGGCTGACGTGGATCGAGCAGACCATGTTCAGTTTTCTCAAGCGGGTGGATGTATGAGGGGGAAAAGAGGGGCTCTGTGCTCACCTGTGGGGACACCAGTGTCTGAAGAGCTGAGGGAATCAGGCCAGAGAGATCTTCAAATGATGAGGATTCATGAGGAGGGGGGAGGCTTTTTTCCCTCTGTAGTCATCTTGCTGAATATTGTAAATTTGGTGGACTGAACAAGTGACCATCTGGGATTTTTATGTAAAGATAGATGTCATTGAAGAGTTGTTCAATTCAGCCCTGAAGTTAGCTGTGTGTCATGCTTTTGATGTCTTTTCTTCTATCGCTAAAAAGTAGTTATATTAAGAATAAAAGATCTTGAAAAAGAAAAAAAAATCCCTTTCCAGTCTCCTGTATATCAAAGGGTTTGTTTTGGCTACTTACCTTGGCCTTCTGTCACTGTCATTTGCTGTGTCTGGTTTGGAGCATGGCAGACAGAGAGGGACGTTCCACTAGAAGCCATTAAAGCCTGTGAAATTGGACAATTGGCTATGCAGACATCCCTTAGAAGTGTTTCTAGCACTTTTGGTTCCTGGCTGGGTACTGAAAATGGGGATGGAAGAAAGAAAATCTCTCTAGATACATGTAAGAGCTTTGAAAAAAAAAAAAAAAAGGAAAAAAGGCGTTGAATGCGAGACATGGAAACATGAAGCTTTCAGTTTCATCCCCTCTTGTCTTCACATCATTCAGAAGCCCAAGTAGTTCTGCAGGCATGGCTCATACACCACCCCTCAACACCCTGCTTAACTGAGCTCCTAATGAAGTGTCACATTCTGTTGCCATCAGGTAGAAGGACTTTCTTTACACAGCGCTGTAAAAACAACGTTTCCATCCACCCCTCTGTCCTCCAAACTGAGAAAGCTTATTCCGTTTTATGAATGATCCCTGTTTGGAAGGACAAGAAAGGAAAAGCAGTTATTACTTTGCTCCTTTGCTGTTGCTGAACCTTCCATGAATTTCAGGCTTTTCCTCCTGCGATGTGTTGCTCCTCTTGAGATTTCAGCCCAGCCCAAGAAGGGACGGTTTGTGCAAGCTGTACCTTCTCTATGTAAGAGAAATGGACCAGATTCATCAGCGCTATAGAGCTCGTACTCCATAGCCCTGTTCACTTCAGTGTTTTTTGGATTATGCTGTAGCTGTTTAGACTCTGCCCTTGCTTCACAGGTGAACCTTGCTGTCAGGTAGCTAGAAATGATTGAAAAGTCCTGGTTTTTCCTCCAGAATTGCAGGCTCTTGGTGTCTCGTCATCTGTCGATAGGTGCTTTTTCTCTCTTGCTAACATGGTATATTCAGACAGGATGACATTTTTTTCCCTGAAACATTACCCAGCCAAGTCCTGCAATAAATGGCTATATCTTCAGAATGTTTTGAGATACTGATTGTAGGACTCTTGAAAAATCTCTCTGTAAGGAGCAAAGGGTTTGAAATCACCACTGCAATTAAGCAACCGACATCCCGCGCTCTGGTTTGGGGTACAGAACGGCATGAAAAAAGCACCGTACCTTCTAACAAGAGCTGTGTCGTGATCAGACCCCTGCAGTCTTTTCAAAGTGACCTGAATTTATATTTAAATTCATTTAAACTTCACTCACAAGATCAGACAGTAAGAGGGTGGGTGCGGTACAGGGAGGCCATGCGATGGGCATGGATGCAAATACAGCTGCATGATAAGCCCGTCAGGCCACCGTGACGAATTTGGGGCAGAACACTACAGCCCAGGGCATGTGCTTTCTGGTGGAATCATGATCAAGGGGCTTGAAAGGGTTCCCTGTGAGTACTGAGCCATCTCTGAGATCTGTCCCAGGAACAGGAGCCTGACAGCAAACTTTTCTGCTCATGGGAAATGTGCTGCCAGCCTCACTTTCTCACAATGTAAACCTTGAAAGTAGCATTCTCCACACCCTCTCTCCCCAGGTTTGGGGGTTTTTCTGTCATAAATCTCTCTTGGTTGAAGTGGGGTCTGATTTCAGTCAAACTGTTGCCTATTTTGGACTGAAGTTTAGGGTGATAGGAGGGTGCATTTTCCCTAGAACATCTGTATTACTCTGTAGTCAACAGGAATGAAATTGTCTGACGATGCCCTTTCCTTGGGGACCTTGCTGAAAATGAGATGTATCTCTCATGAGGACCTCCCAGCAAGCACAAATGAAATATCTTTATGACTGCAGTAGCTCTGTGATGAATGAATTAATTGATTTCACCCTCAGCTGCTTCCTTATTGACCTCGATGGACCCACAGTGGGGAAGGAGCTTTGTTCCAGTTCTAGTTTCCCTCGAAGCCCTGTTCTACTTAAAGGCAGATGAAGTGGCTTCAGGACTCAGGGTGGGAATCCCAAGACCTCAGTTTTGGATGGTAGCCAGATGGGTCATCAAGCTGCACACTGAGTTTGGACAGAAGGATGAGAACTTGCACCTTTCAGCCATTCTCAGAGTCTCCATTGCAGGTGGCAAGTGGATCTGTGACGCCTGATGTCCTAACAGTGCATCTCCCTCGACCTGCACGTTGTCTACAAGACCATTGAAGGAGCTTGTGTGGACATCCCTAGGTCTCAGGCAGCCCCAGTTTTCTCCTCACTTCTTAATCCAAATGATCTCCTGGGATAACAGTCTGGGACTCATGTATCTAGCCAACTCCTTTCAATCTTTAGAAGAGTGATGTGTCCAGCTCTTCCAATCTCTGTGACCAGCAAGGTGATGATAGACACCACACAGATGGGGCAGGCTTCTACATCTAACCTGGTACATGGCAGAGCTGTGCATAACAATTCAGGGGAAAAAAAAGGCGAAATGATTCATCAGTGCCTGGAAAGTGGGTCCTGTTCTCATTACCAGGCAAACAGCTCCCCCTGGAGTCACTGCCGGCGGGTGTCATCTCAGGGTACTTGGCACAGGCTGCTCCCGCTGGCATAACCACGCAGTCAGATGGGTACTGAAAGAGCCTGTGGACTCAGGGCACTCGGGAGCTGTTAAAAACCTGAGCCTACTCTCCCACTCTGGAAAGCAAATCACGCCCTGCCGAAGGGCTTGTACAGGGCATCAGATGAGACAGCTTCGGCTTGTCCAGTCAACAGGGAGCAGCTCTAGAAGTTACAGTCTCATGGATTTTAGCTGTGGCTCTGAAGTGACTCTTCTATGACTTTGAGCAAGTTATATGGCTTCTGCTGTGCCTCAGTTTCCCTGCTGCATTCTCTACTTCTAATCAAACTGTCTGCCCGTTGCAAAATATATGGTCTCAAATATTGGAAAATACCGCTTCTATCATATCTCCAATTTAAATATTTCTACAATATTTTAAAGTATTTTTTCAAGGGACTGTCTCAAACATTTCAATGTTCAAAATGCTGCTGTTCCGCCTTTACTGGAAGTGTTGAGTTTCTTGATTTTGTCAAGTGGACACAGACATTTGGAGACTTTCTTATTTTGTGGAAGTTAAAATATTTCTCCTCAATTTGGGGATGAAAACAGGTATTAAAGAGTGAAATTTTTCTCTTGGGTTAAGTCTGCCTTATGGCCACCTGAAATATTAATTTCTGAGTGGCCGTAAATGCCACTAGCAGCATCATGAAATGGTTAAGTATGATTGCAAAATCCCTCTTTAGCAATGCCCCTATTACACAGGACTTTGGGTGAGACAGTTACAAAGGACTAGATCCATCTCTTATTAGTAGATTGTAATTGGTTTTCTTGTGGCAACGTCTCAGGACTGCAGCCGTGGGTGGCATTTCAGCAGCATCGCTCGTTGTGAAAAGACGGTGAGAAGTCACAACCCTTGCAGTGTAAATACAGCGCGAGGGATAGATCTACACAGGTCAGAGAATGCTTGGTCTGACGCTGCCTTTGGTTTAAGGATCCAGCCAGTGCCTTGGTGTTTCCAGCAGCTGGTGGGATGAGCAAGAGGCTGGATGGGACACAGAGGGGGAAAGGGTTTAGGTGGAGGGAGGTGTCACGTCTGCAAACATATTCTGGGCACAGAAGAGGAATCAAGCCCCAGACTCCGTTGCTGAGGGAGGAATGGATGAATCTTAGGGAGAACATTGTAGGGAAGCTGCAGGTGTCTCTGGAGAGCTGCGTACCGTGTGTCAGCCCTGTCTTCACTCACATTTTTGCCTTGTCCTGTTTCTACTCTAAACCACCTGGACAGGCTGCACTGGAAGGCATGTCACTGGGGCTGCCAGGGAGGAAAAAGGCTTTGTCCCAGCGTTAAATACGAGCTATGAAAACAGTGAAGGGGATGTCCTTGTGAAGGAGGGAGAGGGGGTGCCTGAACCACTGCTAGCCTGCCTACATTCTCTGGAACCATGAGTCCTGATCCAGTTCCAGCTGTGCCATCCTCAGAAATGGTTCAGATTGAGCATCCAGAACTGAGCACCTGGGGCAGACATCTACCTCAACACAGGAAAGAGCCGCTCCTCTGCCTGACTGAAACACTGCCCACACTCCTCTCACTCTTTCTCCTCACTTCTTTTTCTGCTGTGTTTCACTTTGGTAGAAGAGAATTGTTTTGACTGTATTTTCCTTCTAGACATTAAATACCTTTTGAAACAAGGTCGTAGTCCCTGGAGCTGTGACAGCACACATGAAGGTAACAGTTCAGGCTGGGTTTGCTACTCTCCTTGCAGGCAGGGAGCTGCTACTCCATGTCACAGGGTTTCTCTCCAGACAGCATCACAGCTCAACATCCTGCGCTTTCATGGGGTGGAACAGATCCTGTGAGCCCTCTTTTCCTTCATGTGTCCACCTGTGGTAACACACTCACCAGATCTCCCAGGCAATCCAGGAGCTGGGCATCTGCATGTTTCTTTGGGGTTTCTAGTATGCTCCTGCAGATTATTGTTTCCAAGGAGAAGTAACACATCTGTGACGCTGAGACAGCACGGAGAGGTGCAGCCTTAAATCAGGAACAACTAACGATCTGTGGCAGACACGCAGGGACCGGACAAAGCTCTGCACAGCATCACACATGCCAAGCAGGTTCCTGGCAGCTGGTTCATCTTCCCATGTCACATCTGATGTTTGAATAGAGCAAAAACACATGAGTTTATTTCCTGCACCTCTCCCTGTTAGACAGGTGACCTTTTCGTTGTTCTGGAGGGCAAGGGAGAAGGCAGCCCACAAAGTGTTCAGATGGTGCTTGACAAATGAAGATACATAAAGGAGGTGAGGGACAGCGGTGCTGAGCTGGGGGGAGCCAGGCACCATCAGGGCCGGGAAGTCTGTCTCACTAGCACAGGAAGTGTTTGCTTTGGCTCCTATGTAGAGCAATGGCAGTGGGGGCTACCAGTGGCAGTGCACGGGTTCCGATGGGGCGCTGGGGATGGTTTATCCCATCCTAGCGTCTTGCATTGCTTCATGCTGTCTCCCTGCCAAATGAGGATCAATTTTTTCCCCAACCAACACCACCCAGAGCACTCTGAGTTCCCACCTCTTAGGACACGTGTGATACCCACTAGAGACACGTATGAGAGCCGGGTGCCAGAGCTAACTTCATGCTGATATTCGGTGTTGTGGAGCTCATACACAGCCTGTGGTGGTTGCAGTTGCCTGGTTTGGTGTCTTCTGGCCCTTTCAGTCACTGATTTAGAAAAGGTTGGAAAACCTGGAAGAGCAGAACTATTCCCCTTCATGTCACTGAATGTCAATTTTATGCCAGCGTATGGAACTCACCTGTGTACCTTAAAGCCTGCTTCAGAGCACCTCAGTCTCCACCTCCTTTTGCACCTCCTTTGCCCTGAGCAAGCAGAAGATCCCAGCGGGCCCCTTTCAGACTTTCTCTTTTGGCTTCTCACAGGGACCAGCCTCCTCAGCCAGCTTCTGCGTTGTTCCCACTGCGCCTTGTTGCTGCTGATAGAGGAATCTGGACTAGGAAAGGGCTTCCTGAAGCCAGCGATATCTGTCTCACCCCTGACTAACTTTGAGAGGGAACCATTCAGTTCTGGAGTCCGTCTCACCTGATCCGTCAGAAGGCAGAGAGTCTGTAATCTGACTGATCCTGACTTAGCCCTCAGCAAGGCTCGCATGAGGTAGATGCAAACAAGACTTTCCGCTGGGTGAGCTAAAAGCGCTGGAAGCAACGACTGCTTGGATTACACCACACAACAGCTTTGTGAGCTGTACACAATGGGAAATTGGACTGTGTTTGGATTTGCAGTGATAGGTAGCTGAGACTCTTCTGCATCCCTCACTTCTGGGAATGGTCAGACAAGATGAGCTTTAGTTGAGTAGCTTACGTTTTCTAAAAGTTTCCTTGATAAAAAATGCGATCCATTGGATTTTCTGACTAGATAAAAAGTTTGCAAACAGATCTGTTCTAGAAATCTCTTCCTGGGTTGCAGTTGTTCTAAAATAAAAATCAATACAGTGTTCAACCCAAGCTGCAAGGCACTTTTTCATCAGAACTCCCCCTGCTCTCTCTCCCCACAAATGCTCCTGATGACAGAATTGGGGATTTTTTTTTTTTTGAAACTTAAAAAAAAGGCAATTTCCATGTTGATTTTCCATGAAAGATGGGAAACAAGTTTTTTCCACTGGTTCTAAATAAAATGCCTCTTAATTTTCACATGTGTACAAGGTGAGTAGATATTGTCCCTTACATACACTCACCATACTGGATCCAAACTGGAGGACCTACAGGTTCTTTCCTCAACAGTGAAAAGATTTAGCTGGTTTCCTCCTCTGATGCCTGTCATTGTGTCTCTGCCTGTTGGGGTGTAGCCAGCACCAGAAGGAGAATGAAATAGAGTGAAAAAAGCTATTTTGCCTCTTGCCAGCTCAGTTGGAAACAGGAAGTACTGGAAATCTCCCAGCTAAACCCAGCTTTGGAAGACCTCCAGCCCACTTTGTCAAGGCCTGAGGCTCCAGGGGTTCTGCAAAGTGGCTAAACTTCTGGGAAATGCCACACACAACCCAAAGACTTCAGCTGTGTGAGTGAAGCAGAGTTGATGGGAACTTGGGGCGAGGGTTCACCTGCCAGGAATAAATTTGTTCCAGAAGGTCTGCATTGCATGTATTCTCTTAGGTTCATGCTCAAGCTCATTTATCTGAATGCTGAAAAACTTGATTACAGGTTTGCTCATGAATGATGTTGAGGTAGTCATGGTTGTCTCTCTACTCTGAATTTACTGGTGAGGATGAGGAGGAACAGAATCCAGGAGAATTGATGGACTGACCTGTGCACCAACACAGCATATTGAACATTTATGTATCCTCAGTTAACCACAAATCCTCAGACGCAGAACTACAATTAGCTCAAGACATTAAGCCATGAAGGCTTTTATGGACACTGGGCTCCAAGCTCTAAACCTACTTCTATTCCAAACAACAAACCACTTTCTGACATAAAGCTCTGGGCAGCCGCAGATGTTGTGCTGGTGCCAGGTGCTCAGAGACAGAGCATGCAGAAACCCTTGAGAGAAACTGAAAAGGCTGCAGCTAGTTATTACTCTCTGGCACCATTAGCTAGATTGGGGAGTTAACAGAAGTTTGGGGGTTTGATACTTTTTGCTGCTGGCAGCTCCCGCTGTCTTTCTAATCACAGTCCGAAACTTTGCCCAGCCCAGCCAGGAAGGCTCTGAAGCTGCCTCCGGTTTGCGGTCAGACAGGACATAAGCACACAGCCACTGTTTGGATTCAGAGCCTGGAAATGACAAGGAATAGATGGCACGTGCACCTGATGGGAATTTTCCATCCTGTCGTGGTGTCACCAGGTCGTACTCCCATCTCCAGCCTCTGCAGCTGAACTGTCTTTAGATGCCAGGATAACTCATTATAGCGATGATTGCACACGGCAGTATCTCAGCATGACAAATGCAGGCCATGTGTGCAGTGCCTCTGCAGCCCTGGACTGCAGGCACTGGTGCAGTTAACACTTCGATGCAATCAGGAGAACCATTTGCCGAAGCTGGCTCAACAGAGACGTATGGCTCCAAGTTCCTGCCCTCCGCTCCCGTGGAAGACTTGCTCCCAGTCCCTATCTCTTGACACGGTAACAAAAAAAGAGTCCTCTTCACCAGGCACTCTCCATTTTATCGATTCCTTGGGAGATTTATGGCAGAGACCTGATCTCACTGAAGGAGCTAAATCCAATTCACTAAGGAATTACAAGCCTGTCCGATCAATAATCTATTTATCTCCTTCACTTTGCCATCTTTAAATACTCCAGCCCTGTCAAAAGAAATTGAAAGCTTTTTAAAAATGAAATTATTGAACTCTGGAATGGGTCTGCTAAGGCTTCTGGAAAGGATCTTGAAATCAGGATGGATCCAGCACTTAGGAAAGCTCTGTCATGGCTCAGGTAACTCAACAGCAACCCAGCACACAGGCTGGGGCAGCGTGGAGTGCCGGCACTCAGCACACCCACAGAGTCCAGCCCAAGAGACCACAGGTTGTGTGGACACAGGATAGGCTCATATACCTACAAACAGGTCCTAGGAGCTACGAGGACACCGAGGTGTGAAGTGTTAACCCCACCTGAAAAAGCATTACTGGGATCCCTGGAAGCTGCATACATTCATGACTTGAGCAGACCATGAAGTTTAATTTAACCAGCCCATGACTTCAGAAGCAATCATTAGGTCTCCCAAGGGCAGAGGTGTGCTGCGTCCCAGAAATAATGTTATTTTTCAGCTCTCATACACCTCTTCTAATTAATAGATTGGAAAGTAGTTTGCATGGAAGAAAAACCCAGGCACAGAGAGGAAGCAGGGCTAGCTGAACGCCAGCCGGTGTCAGAACCAGGAGCAGAGCCATGGCCTCTTTGAAGAAGAGCAGTTTCTGTCCTTTTCCGGGCTTCACAGCTAGTTTTATCTAACAGATCACAGACACGGGGGGGCTGCAGGATCACTTCACACACGTGAACTGCCTTCATATTAAAGCTCCCTGTCAAAGAAATATTTACGCACATGCTTAAGCATTTCTTCAGACCAACTCTTCAACAGAATATTATTTGCAGTCCCAGTGGGACTGAACCATATGTTCTGCTGGCCAAAAGACCGAATATTTTCTTGGTTGTGTAGGATTGAGGAATCACAGCCACAATTTGTCTGGGGGAACAACAGTGCTGGGAAGCAAGTGTGATGTTCAGACCTGGAGTTGTAGACGTTCGGGTAAGTCAGAAGTTCTGCTGATATTAATGACATTGCATTCGTGCCCATGTGAGATTTCAGCCCTGTGTATGATCTTGTCTCTGGGACATTTGCTCCCCAGATTGTCCCGTTTTTATCAGGTACATGTGCCTATTTTTCTGCACCTGGAACTCTGGCACTAAAGCTGGAAGGGGCTAAATTTCTCTGGAGATGGAGAAGGGCCAGTTCTTCTCACTTCAGAGGTTAATGAATGGAGTCATTAGGATAATTAATGTTTTACTGATGAATTAATTACCCTCTCAAGCAGTTGCTGCCTTTCACTGTGAAAAGAGGCAGGGCTCTCCTGAGATCTAACACATCCCTTGCTAAGGTAGCTAGCTTGTCCTGACAGCCGCCTGCTTTTGGAACAGGTTACCACGCATCTGCCTTTTCGGCAAGGGAGTTCCTTTCCTGCGGGAGGGAAAACCTCAAAGCCAAGAGCTGTGCTGGAGTTTGAGAGACTCCAGGCTGCCAGCTGCTAGGATTAACCTTTTTTCCAAACTGTGGTAACCCTTCCAGTTCTGATTTGGGGCCCCATCCCGAGCCCGTTTCACTGGCCACCCATCCAGCCCATGCAGCTCTGTCAATAAGCCTCACTTTTCCTCTGAAGAGCCATCTCTCTTTGTCCTTCAGTTCTTTCCCCTTGATGCTTTTCCTGCCTTCTTGACCCGCCAATGTTACTCCAGCCCTGACCCAAGTCTGTGTGTTAATCCCAAGCCTGTCTTGAATCATGCTCTATTTTCAGATCCTCTTTCTAAAGAGCATTACTGAAGAACAAATGCCCTTGTTGTTTCTTGTTACTGGAAGTGTGAGAAAGTGCGTGGTGATCATGCCAAAAAATTCACTAACCTTTCTGAGGCAGTTTATACAATGCATTGAAACACTGAGAAGAGCTGCCGTCACAGCAGAAAGAACCTTCTCCCTTGGCTGCAGGCACATTTGAACTGTGATTTCCAGGGGATGGAAAGCTGAGAGTGATTTCACAACAATGTTCCTGAAATAATCTCACTGAAGTCAACAGGGCTCCTTAAACAGGGCCCTTGGAGAGTCCTGCAGTGCTCAGAGTCATGGCAGCATCTTCAGGCAGGGTCCCACGGACAGGTTAAGGTAAACAAGAGGCAACCCTGCTCTTCATGGTGAATTCAGCACCCCTCGAGATCACAGATTGTCATTCTGGTTTAGCACAAGGGAAGGAACTTCATCACCAAGCGTTTTCTGCCAAGAGTGTTTTAGGCAGAGGATTTGGGATAGAGACCTCTGATAGGATGAAGATATCCTGTAGAAAGTACATAAGGTCTTGGGTTTTCTGGTCAGTTATCAGAAGGAGGAAGTCGAATCAAAAATCTGACCTTTTTAGTGAAATATGAATACTACATTTTTCTGTTTCACAGGGGGGAAAAAAGCACTATAGAAGTAATACAGAAATCTTGAAGTGTATCAAAACAGGCTTGCCATCCCATGGCCTGTTCTCCTCAAAACCTCTGACTTTTCAGGTCAGCTTCTCCTCTGACTTTACCCTGTGAGCATTCGGCTCTGCCCTCAGTGCTCAGACTTCAATCCTCAAATCCTATTTCCACCTCCCGCACCAGCTGCCTCGTCTCCAGCCTTGTTTATGATTGCCCCTCGGACAGTCCCCTCACTGGACACCCATCCGTCTCTACATGGCCTTTCTTCTTGTCGGTTTAAATGCTGCCTGTGATTTATGGCCCAGCAGCTCCCCAAACACATCTCCAGCATGTTATATGGCACTGGCGTAATGCTTAACTCTCTTGAACCACAGAGGAAGCAAACAGTGCTAATTTATGCCTGGCTTTTTTTATTCCCCGGCATAATTCTGGTTTTAATGTTCCATCTACACCACATCAATATCATTTCACCGCTAGCAAGTAAAAACAAAAAGTAAATATTTCATTTCCCATTCTTCCCCTCTTAAAAGCTTCTGCCCAAACCAGCTCACCCGCCGTGCCCCGAGGTTAGACAAATAGGAAGCGACTGTGGTGTGCCACAGGGGTGCTTTATGGGAAGGGCACTGCCCACAAGTGTCAGCTTTCTGGGACAGCTGCTATCTATTGGTGCATGAATATAACAAATGCAGCCACCTCCTGCATCAGGTTAAATTACCAGCCTGAGCTCATACAAGGCTTTAATACATGGCTAATTTATCAGTCTGGTATTACCATTTACTTCATGTAGCTATATTCAGAAAGCACATCAAAGTGCTCCGGGAAAGGAGAATAAAAAAAAAGAGACACAGAGAGAGGTAGAGAGGAAGAAGGGTAACAAAACATTATGCAAAAATATTAAAAGGCTAAGATAAATCTCCAGCCAGGGGCACTGACAAAATGGCTTGGCAGCTGGTGGGATCCGCATCCTGCTGGATCCAGGACACCTGCTGCGAGTCTTTGCCTGACTGAGGAGCGTCTAGATTCTCACAGAGTTTTTCACACTAAAATACAAGCCCTGGGTGCTCTTTACATCTCCCTAAAGTTTTGGGTCAGGTTAAAAAACCTCTTCACCATCCCTGTGTTTTTCATGGAGAGAACTGAGAGACAGCGATCTTGCTAAAACCCCAGTTGAACCTAGGTCTCCAGAGTGCTCTGGCTCCTCACCTTGAAACACAGAAACACGTTTCACTGATCCAGCCACCCCAGAGCCTGTGCCATTTCTTAATCTGGGAAGAGATTTGAGGTCACTAGGGAGACCTCTCCAGAACAGACCATTACGCACGCGCAGCCTATTGATATGAAACTTCAGCAATTCAAAACGCAGCATCTGTAAGGGCCATGCACATCTGCTGCTGCTGCGTCTTGCTTTCTCCCTAGCCAGTCTATCTTCTCGATGGCCACTGCTCAGAATCCCAGTGGAAAGCTGGCTCAGGAGGGACTCAGGGGGCACACTGGGGAGGAGAGGTGCAGAGAGTCTTCCCTCCAGCATTGTCTGAATGCTGTCACAGTCACCAGGTACACAGAAAACACATCTCACACTGGTGTTGAGAACCCTGGAATATCTTTGCCTCGCTTGGCTCTTCCTGGTGACATGCAGTGACACTGCACGGGGAATACATCAGGGCCAGAAACTTCCTGCATGCCAGTGCGTGTCACCGCAGTGCTGAAGGGAGGTCACAGCCTCCCATGCCAGTACAGGCCTTGAGATTCCTCCCTTCGCAGCTGAACACAGAGCAACAGCCAGAGTCTCCATCGGAGATCAGGTTCCCACCCTGCAGCTACTTAAGGTCATAGTTTGTTTTCCTTCAACAAGAACTGTCGCAAGATAAATACCTCTCTCAAGACGATTGAAGTAGGTCACGTTAGACAGTGCTCTGGAGAGTCTGTCTGACACTTTCCCATCAGCAGCAAGCACTGCTCTGCCCCTTCCTTTTCTTTTTCTACCTCTCTCCCCCATCCCTCCTCTCCTTCCATTGCTAAAGTCTGTGAAAAGGGAACTCTGTGAAGGGGAAACATCTCAAGTAAAATCTGTGTTCTGTTTTGGCAGCTGGAAGAATCCACGCTAACGTGGCCCATGACTGCAGACAGCAGCTTACGCTGGTGAAGAAGCATCAGACGAGCAAAATCATAATGTGCTTGAACAGAGCAAGTCAGTGTTGTGCAGTGATGGAGCCCTGTGGGCCTCGCGGGGAGCAGGACCATAGTATAAGGACTGTAATATAAGGTCAAGCATCATTTAAATGACAGGCATCAGACACTGGAACAGCCTGAGAGATTTTATTTGCTGTTCTCCAGAGCTGCTGGACAGACATGAAGGGTCATCTGTGTCCCATGCCAAAGGGAGTGCCCAGGGACATCCCAGCTGGGCTGCTGCCTTCCCTCATGCTTGAAGGACAGTTTCATACCCTCTCTGAGGGTACCCTGTAGACTCCTAACTCCAGCATCCCATTCCCACTGTCTGCTCCTGCTCTCTCCCAGTGAGACTGCTGCCAGCTGATGAGATGCCTAACCCAGGCCCCACAGGCTCCAGGTTTGTTTTCCAACTGGAAGCGATTAGCACTGTGGCACCTTCAGGCAGCTTAAGGCTGTAACCCTGCAGGGGTGTTGCACCCCACCAGCTAGCCCAGAGAGACAGGATGAATGCAAGTTAAATTTAGTTACTTGTTTCCGTTTGTGAATTAGCAGCAGGCACCCCTCAGCACACGTTCTGGTCAGATGAAGTTTGTGTGATCCCATAATGTAAATCTAAGCATCACATAGTAAACTGGCCCAGACATCAAGTTATAATTGGCAAAAGCTATTTGGCTGGAAAAAGGCAACAGGAGATTTTGCTCTGCGTTGGCTATTCCACAGAGCTCCTGTGATAAAGCCGCTCTCTTCTCCCTGCCAAGGCACTATGGCTGTAGCACGGTGGAGCCTAACAGCATCCCTCCAACCCAGCGCTCCCCATAACCAGAGGGTCACTGCAAGCATATTTAAAGGGCTTAAACAGAGCAACAGGAGGGAATGATCCCAGAGCTGGCAGCTAGTGCCCTGCTACCAGCACCCTCCCCTGTGCGGCCAGACTCTCTGGTGGAAAAGCAAGACAAGGATCTCAGACCTCCTGCCTGCACCAGAGACTGCAGCCACAGTGGTGTGTCCTGCTTGCAACAATCAGCTGAAATCCAGTTTGAGACTGTCTGGTGACAAACAGGGCTCTGCAGTTCAACCCCTGAAGGAAATGCAACTGGGATTATCCAAACAAAGAACAGAATGAATTCACTGGTTTAATGCTGTTTGAATTTTGGAAGAGTTTTGTGCTGGATGTTTAGAAAGCTTCTGTCTCTCACAGATGAGCTTCATGGATTGCCAAATGTATGTCCTCTCGGAAGAAAAAAAAAGAGTTTTATTTCTGTAACAAACCTACAGGACTTGCTTCAGTTCTACAAATTTGCTTTCTAAATGGAAACATTTTAGAGGAAATGAAATTGCTTCAAAAATTCCTTACCAAAAAAGTCCTTCTGAAAATGTTTTGATCTGATTGATCCATCAAGCAGTGGCTCAGGGTAAGGAAAAGATGACAGCTGCTCCTTTTGTTGCATGCTGTTCTGATTAGCTTCAAATAAGATGCTCCCTGTCACCCATGGCCCTCCACGTAGTGAATGCACAAGCTCTGAGGACTCTGCTGAAGACATCTGATACTGGAGCAGATCTCCTTCTGCAAGAAGGAAAAGGGTGGGTATTTTTTTGCCCAGGACTGTTTGGAAAACAACAATTGGACTTCAATTCAGAATGGCAGTAATAAATTAGAGAATCTTTAAGGAGTCTTTCCAAAAGAGTTCAAAGTTAACTTCAGTCTGCGGTCATGATCAGCACTGGCATTTCTGGGAGCAGAACGAGGAGCGTACACAAGGAGCAACGGTGGAGTTTCTGGTTTCCCAGCATCCGTCTTCCCTCAACCCTGTATCTGCTTTGGATTGGCTTACTAACCTGCCTCTGTTCCCGAGGACATTATTTATATTCCTTTCTGATATAAAAAAAGCCATGCCACAGCAGAGAGCCACAGCCACCAGAATCCAGCAGTGTCCTCCCTTAAATTAACGATACAGGGCAAACTCTCTGTGAAAGGGAAGGAGGTTTTTTAAGCCTATAGCTAAGAATAAGCCTGCACATACATTTGATGTTCCTCTATGACGTGAACTGTAGATTCACCTGAATCTTTGGGATTCTTACTAGATGTTCAGAAGGATTTTTCTGACACTGGGGAAACATAAAATCCTCTCCTAGGTGTTTCCAGGCAGTGCAAAACTTCCTTTCTGGGCTCCCTTTTCTAGGCAGATAAGGCCACTGATGGGAATTAGAGATTGCTTTTTGGTGCCAGAGGGTCTGAACAAAACCAGAGTGGAAGAACTCAGCCACATCCCCAAATGAGAAATACGTTTGGCTCCAGCTCAAAATTCTGCTGCTCAGGTTCATCCATGCCACCGAGGATAATCAGACAAGTAGCTTGTTGGAATCCTAATCCAGAAAAACCGAAACCCCGAGCTAATGGCTAAATAATCCCCACATTAAAACCTTCCACAGAGCTGAATGAGTGAACTGAGTCTCCAAATGCTTCCAATTAAATGAAACACTAAGGTCAGCACAGGGGGTGAAGGCAGAGGGGAAGGCAGGCTGGGAGTTGGAGGGCAGCTGGGACCAGCAGCATTTCCAGGGCAGCGTTCCTGACTCTCATCTCTGGCAGTGTCGAGCGCCGTCACAGCATTAGTGAAATGTGGCCTTCATTGGTTCATTTTCATCTCTGCGCATCTGTTTTCATGAGGACAGTGGTAACTATTTGATGACAACCCTAAATGGATAAAAAGTGTTTTTCTTTGCTTCTCTTCCTTCTTTGTACACCTCCTACACTCCCACCCACCTTTCCCACCTAAGAGTGGAGCGTAATTTGTGTACTGGCTGAAATAAAACCACTTAACAGTGAAGTCCATGGCTAAAGCCTGTGGACATCAATGCAGCCTTAATGAAATTTCTGTGCCTGAAACACATTAGTAGGCAAGAGCTGAGACTGGAAAAAGATTAGGCTGCTGAATAGCTGGCAGAGGTGGAGCTTTCAGAGTGAAAGTCAGCAGAGAGAGCAATGGAGAAAAAGGAGAGACACACAAGGGGACTGCTCTGGCTGAGAGAGCCTGAGCCACAAACCTTCTGCCATGCCTGTGCCTGGCCTCTTCCCAAATCTCTTCTCATCTCCAGTCCTCCCTGTGGGCTCATGGAAACCTCCCCATCCTCACTGGCCTTCACCCACAGCACCCAGCGCTAGCAGAGAGGGGGAGCTCCTGTGATTTTAATGGCAATAACCTGCTGGTTACTTTGCCAGGCAGATGATCCAAGGCTCTCTGAGCTCTGCAGAGATTTAGATTCCCTTGAAGTGCAGGCTCACATACTTTTGCTTGATTTCCATTTCAGCTTTGTCCTGAATTTTGGTCCATTTTGCACTTAGGCAGCAGAGAGATGCCCAATGGTGGTATTTATATACAGAAAAGAGAAGAGGGTGGTGGTGGTGCGTTGTCAGACGCAGGGAAGCCCTCTGGCTGTTTTAATTTTTCCCTGAAGACAAGTTGACTAAGTAGAAGGCATCTCAGAGCCTAGGAATGTGCTCGCATCAGCGAGTTTTATCATCATTCAGCCAGTAACGTCATTCAAGCCACCTCTCAAATTTACACAGGGCAACAAAGGGACAGGGGAAGCAGAGGGAGTGCACATGGCTGGGAAATCCCTGCAGTGGAAATACAAATTCACTGTTTTGAGACCCCAGCTGGCAGCTTTTCCACTCGGTTTCCTAAAATCTTCAAAGCTGAGGCTGTGCATGCTGAAACCAAAGAGCCAACTGGGGCAGGAGATGGTGCATTTCCCTCTTGGAGGCCTGTCGGGGTGGCTCCAGAAATGCTTGGTGCATTCAGGCATGGGTCTGTGGGGAGGATTGCTGGGGCCTGGGGAGAGCCTGCCCTC
>NW_010428595.1:0-12316 GCF_000710305.1 Buceros rhinoceros silvestris
GGGGAGGAGCACCCTGATTGGTTCGTTTCACGTGTCAATCAAACCGGTTTGATATTAAAGCAGGACACCTGCAGGTCCACCAGCGGAATTTTCGTTAAATAAAAAGGAATGTGTAAGGCAACATAGTCTGACTGCAAGTACCTTAATCACGAGTACACTTAGTGTATTCATCATTAGCAACCTACCCGTGGTAACCTAAGGCTTCGTAACCTGAAGGTAAACAAGTAACGTACGGGGTTTGGCGGCACCTGTTTTGAGGGAGAGCCAAGCTCGTCTCGGATCACATCAGCTCAGCATTCAGAGCTGAATTTTGAGTTGCACAGAACTCAACACTTCAGTGCTGAAACAAAATCACCCAGCTGGGTTCCTACTTACAGCGTGTGAGCGAGGCTGAAGCCGTTTGAAAATCCACCGACGACGTCTTCTGGCACTCGCAGACTTCTGCTGAAGACATTCCGATTTCCCTTCTCCTGTCTTGCTTTTGTCAGATGAAGAAACATGCCACCGATGCAGCCAGACTGGTACCACAACGTGGGTTTGATGGGAGCGAACGTACCCAAAACCTGAGAGGAAAGCCTGACTTTTGTTCACATTGCACGCACTTTTGAAAAACAGAGAAGCTGCAGGAACCTACGCAGTGTAGCCACTTCACCAGCAAAACCTATAAAGAAATAAAAACTGCTTTTTTTTCAGGGGACAGAATTATAAATATATGAAGAAGTGAGTTATTTTGACATCTTTAGATTGTGGGTCTACTTGAAATAGATTCTTGTTCACCTTTGGATATGGAATCATTTGGAACTGAAAAAAAAAATCATTTGGAAAGGAAAAGTTTGACTCACTTTGGTTATACCACAGCAGCTGAGATCTGATTATGAGTAGGAGAAAGGGGGAAAAATACAGGAACATGCTCTCTTCCATCCTTTGGAAGTTTTAATACATATTTTAACGCTTAAATTAAACTTTGCTGTGTTTGTATACATGAGAATGCTCATCTGCAGCTTTGTGCTGAGCAGTTCCGTTTGAATCCTCCACCGTGTGACATCTCCCAAAAGTATCAGAGCATCACCAAGTGTTTTGCTCTTATTAAGACACTGGACAAGGGCTCAGTGTCATTTCAGCCAGCTAGTTGAGAAAAGCAAGAAGTTTATGTCCTCTGACTACTGTCTATTACCCAGATGATTTGACCTAACTGGAAGGCTGGAGTTGTCCTCCTAAAACTTATCCTGCTGCAGACAGCTGCATAGTGATATGGGAATCAGCCACAGGGGGTGGTGGTGGGGAAATCTTTCTCCCACCCACGCCCTCTCTGCACCACTCAGACCCACTCTGCACTTCCGTTCTGCTGCAGCACCTGGTAGAAAGAGTGGGGCACGTTTTCAGGTGGCAGAAGAGCAAAGATGGAGCACAACCCACCAGCAGCCCCCATGCTAATCCTCTCTTGAAGCCGAGAAGATACACAAGCAGCATTGCCCTCCTCTGAGCAGGAAGAGGTCAAGGAAGAGGCAGCCAGTGAAAAGCAGGGCCAAGAAATGGACATCCTGGTAACAGTGGCTGCAAATGCTGTTGCATATTGCTTAGAAATTTAGAGCTGCCGTACTTCAGAATGTCAACACCGCCACACTCCACTGGTTTCCTAGAACAAACTTGTTTGTTTGTATAAACTCAGTTTATACAGCACTGCAATCTTCACTGACGTGGGGGAAGAGAGATGTGTGAAGCAGGTGACAGACGTGAAAATCCTGATCTATGGGAGTTAAGAATGCCAAAGTCAGACTTCAGGAGACTTTAGACTTTGTTCTTGGTTGAAACAGTTGGAAAGGCACTGGAAAATACAAATTAAATATCTTTTATAAATTGCATCTCTACCTACTTTTCCCCCTCTATTAAGAAATATCAGCTAGGAGAGAGACAGCTCCGTGGAGCGCACTCTTGGTCTGTCGTTATTAACGCTGCCCACTTCTGCTTCAGCATTAGAGAAGCGTGTGACAGAGCACCAGCAACTGATTGCCAGTTTTAAAACAGCACTACGCAATTTGACTAGACTACAGGGCTCAGTAGCATTTAAAATACACACACATTCACATTTATTTCTTTAAGTATTTCCTTGCCAGGCAAGTTTTTCTCAACCCTAATGCGGACTTCAGAAACAGTTACACAGTCTTTATGAACGCTTTAAGGAGAGGAGAAATGCCAGGAAAGGTAATTAGGTCCTTGGTGTGAAATTAGCTGCTAGACAGCAGCCATGGAACAAAGGGAAAGTTCTAGACAAAATTATTGTCTCTCATGCAGTGATCAAGGACGTAAGATCCATAGCACCAAGTGACAGAAAATTTCAAGCTAGTGGGAAAAAAGAAAAAAAAAAGTCTTGATCCTATCTGCTAACAACATGTCCACCTCTGTACGTGAAACTGACGGCAGGGAAATCACTGCTTTGATAACAGCTTACTCTATGGAGGAACGATCAATACCAAGCTACACTGTGTGTCAATTATCTGCTCAATTGTCCCATGTGTGTCACTACACAGGCCTTTCAAAGGCTTGCAAAAAGATTTTTGCTGGTTGTTTTCCTTGACAAACAGACCTGGCTATGCTCACAATGCATTTCCCCCCATTTTTCACTGTCTTTTTATATGATGTAATAATTCAATTTCATAGCTCACGTGACTGCTTTTTAATTTCTCTCTCCTCCAGAGCAAATTCTTCATTATTTATGCTTGATAATTGAAACAAGTATCTCCACACTCTTGCCTGTTTAGTACAGGAAAACATATTGATCTGTAATTGAATTAAGTAAGACTCAATTTTGCTTTGTTTGTACAGATAAGTAGAACTGAAAACTCTTCTGAGAAAAGCAGAAAAGATTTTTAAAGGCTAAGAGAAAAACAGTTAAAGTGGCCCCTCAGGACACATTGCAGCTTCAGAAAATACTCCTGCACTGTTAAACTCAATAGGATGTTTTCACAGATCTCTGCACAGGCTCCATGAAATTTTAGCTATGTAGTCTCAAGCACAAAATCAAGGCTGCACCAATATTTTTTGGAAGCAACGTTACAGAGGCTACTTCTGGAATTCGATACACAGGACAGTGTTAATATGCACTTCACCTTTTCCCAACATGTCTGTACTTGTGCTGGAAAATATTGTCCGTCGCAAATTTCTGTGTTTGGTTTGCCTCTCTGAACCTGAGGCTGCTCTATCCTTCATCAGAAATGCTGGTGCTACAGTGCCAGTGCTGAACAGCACCTGTGCATTGTCCATTCACGCTGGACACAGGATCAACAGCTCACCTTCACCATGTAAGCACAGGCACACACGGCGAGTCACACGCTTTCAGCACATACCGCGTTCATCACACCTACGTAATAGAATTGCGTTATCTGACAGGATGGCTAAGCACGTCACAGTGTGGTCAAAAGAAGAAAACCATTGACAAATGCTAACTCTTTAGATGCCTTAATTTTGGCATTATAAGCCTGGTGGCATTATGGGGCTATTTTACTCCCATGAAAAGTCATGGCATTATATAGAGTCCTCAGGCCCAGGGCGCCTGAGGAATCCTCTCATTCTCTGGTGACATCACCAGCGTCCTGGTAGTCCATATGACTAAAAGCCATTTCAGAATCCTGCCCCAAAAGAAGTGTCATACATTGATTGATCCTGGCTAACTGCAGGAGAGGAGATCGCCGAGCACCTCTTTCCTGCAGCCTCCAATTCCTCAGCTGCTACCACAAAGGAGTACCCAAAGTCTTCATTAAATCAAAGTCCTTGAAACGCAATTATGACAAGATAGCTTCCAGATCAGCCAGGGTTTACAGCCATTTCAAGGGAGAAGAGGAGGATAGATAGCGCCATTCCACTGCATACGCCGTCACATTGCACATTCGTTTTTATCACATCGCACAACCACCATTTGAAACGTAAGAACCTTAACTTGTGAGGGTGCCTGACTTGTAACTGCTGTCTAACTACAGGATGTTATTTACTCTTACGCAGTCATGACTCATGGCCTGTAAATAACAAGAATCAACAGTCAGCACAAGAAACTTCCAATGCATTGCTATATTGTGCACTAGAGTACAAACGCTGGCCTACAGCCTCGGCAAAAGTTCATCTCATTTCAAGAAAGCAAAAATCAAGCTTTAAGTATTTGTTTTAGATCCCATATGCGTCAGGTCATCACAGCTTGTATGTCATGCAGTGATTTAATAGACTGTATATGTGAAAGAAAAGGCCCCGCTACACAGAGGTAAGCGTTTCCTACATTCTAGTGCCTGAACAAACACTTGGTATAAGTTTTGATATGTCACATGTGCATTCACCTGAGGCAGTATGTCCAGGAAATGTGGAAAAACAGCATAATAATGTTCAAAATCCACATACGTTGGTCAGGCATCGTTAGTTCTGTAACCAAGGAACTGAAATCTGAAGAGCACCATTGCCTGAAAGGGCAGACAGGGCTATTTAAATCCCACCTAACAAAGGGCCCTGAATTAGCTTCTAACAAAGAGGCATCAGGAAAGCAGCAAGAAGGTGAGATTGTCCTCTACAGGGCCTGCTGAAACACAATGCCCCATTGCTAAACTACAGAACAAGTGGTTACAAACAGCAAGAAAAGAAAATATGCAACAGTCTCACGCAGAAAAATCTTTGCCTAATGCTAGCTTTTCCTCGCCTTGTGGTGTGCTAAGTGAACAGCCAACGTAACACTCAGAGAAAAACTGATTCAACCAGGTTAACTCCCACAATAAACTCTCCCATGAACTCAGGAAACTCCAAGAGTATGAATTAGGGTGGGAAAAAAAAGTTATAAATCTACAGATTTTCAAGCACTCATTAATTCTTAACAGTTTTCCTTTGCCATTTTGAATTCAATATTTGTTAGGTAAAGCAAATGTTTAAAAAATCAGGGTGCGGACAATGCCAAAAGTGAAACACTTTCAGTTTTTACTTCCTGATGTAGCACATTTGTAGGAAAAGAGCCCGTGGACCCCAGAAGAACAAGCTAACAGGTTCTGCTGTAAGAGCCAGCAAAGCCTGTGACTGTTCAAGGGCATTTCTTCAGCAGTTTGAGGAACTTAAATGCTGCTGGGTCTGTAGTCAAAACAACTGTCCACTGATACACGCCCTTGAATCTAACACAGGCAGGTTTTTCTCAATTGCTTTTTTTATTCTGTAAAAGAATTTTTGAAAAGAACAGAGAATTAAAGGTACTCACTTGCCATGCCATTAGGTTACAAAGTGAAGGACTCGAAGTCGTGAAGCTTCCATGTTCTCGTTGCAGTGTTGCCATCCATGACCATGCTGCACAGGCAGGTTTGATGCAGTCCCCCGTGGAAATGCTAACTGCCTGCAAGAACGACCCATCCTCTGACCCTATGGGGAAGGAATCATCCCTCCAGCGAGAACAGCCTCTGCACACCCCACCCCACCCCCAGCACCCTGACCCCGCCATGGCTCTGACGAGGAGCCATCTGTGTCTGCCTTCATAACAAACACACCACAGCATCAGGAAGACAATCAGAAAGCCACATGCTGAGCGGTGGTGGTGTAGAGAAAGGCGAGATGTTGGCTCTTGCTGGGAGCTTTTCCTTTCTGCCTATCTCACAACCTCTCAAGCTACAAATTAATTTACTAAGATGCCTCCGAAAGACACCAGTTCTCCAGATATTGACAGCTTTCCTGCCTACCTACATACACTATCTGTGATGAAGTGTGGCTCTCTGCGAGGCACTGAGGAAAGAACCTGGATGGATAGTTTTTCTCCGCTGTGCCGCTTCCCCTGGCACTAGACCCAACGTACTCTGCTCCACTTGCCATCAGAGGGATTAAATTCAAGGCTAATTTCACAAGTGATTACATTTGAAATACATCTGGAAGGGCTGAGAAACCAAAAACCCCCTCCCATCCCAATAAAAAACAACCCTTTTGTTTCCAGTCCCAAGATGTTTAAGATTCTTAGAGGGAATTAATTTTGTCTGGGATGGTTGCTAAACCCCTCTGTCTAAACAGCTATTCCACTGCTGTTCCAGTTCTTAGCACTTCAATGACTGAGAAGCAGAGGTCATTAAAAGAGGTTTCTCAGAAGTGCTGAATATTCACTATTTCACTGACAGGCAGAAACCTCCAAAGAGTGAATCTCCTCATTTATCTTTCTTCCTTCAGTGCGAAAGGAGGCCGTTCTGGCAGGGTGCAGGCCAGGGGAGATTTGGGGCAGCCAATCTGCTGCCATGTATTTGCATGCCATTGCATTTTATGGCCATGCAGTCGTGAACAAATTTCTTGTTGGCACTGCCATAAATATTCTGCTTTTTCAGTACAAATCTAGACAACTTCTTACACTTTGAGACTCAGAGAAGTCCCTGAGGGGAGGAATCCGGTATATGGTATTCATGCTGCTGCCTTATTTGACAATCCAGATGTTTAAAGCAATGTGGCTGTTTGTTCTTCCTCTTGCATTCCACACCCCCCCCCACCCCGCCACTCGGGGTCACGGGGC
This sequence comes from Buceros rhinoceros silvestris, assembly GCF_000710305.1. Taxonomy (NCBI): domain Eukaryota; kingdom Metazoa; phylum Chordata; class Aves; order Bucerotiformes; family Bucerotidae; genus Buceros; species Buceros rhinoceros. The sequence goes on from NW_010428595.1 coordinate 6,500, forward strand.
TGACAGGCATCCCACTGACGGCTGTACTTGCTGTGCTCTCTGCGTAGCTTTCAACAATAATGGTTTTTACCCTTTACAAGTTAAAAGGCTTAGCATTATAGCTTGGCTTATGCTTTGCTATTGAATCAGCACACGGAAAAGGAGCCAATAGTGTGTCTACGTGAAATTAAAACACGCACATTTTGTTTACTTTTCATTTTGAAACTTCCTATCAACGAGTAAAAATTTTAAATAGATAAGCAGTTTGACCAACAGCCAACTTTCAATATTACTGTCTTGTCTGCAAATGGATTAAGGGCTACAGTCATAAATTACTTATTTTTAATGTCACTCCAGAGCAAATGTTGTTCCTGGCTAAACGCAAGAAGTGCTTCCTGATTATTAAAAAGGATTGGTACTGAATTATTGCAGGCTAGCAACATAATGCAGACTTACCCAGACAGCCCTGGGTTCACTTTCTTAAAACAGTTTTTTGTCTTACTTTTCCATACCTTGAAGATTCTTGAAAATTCTGATACATCTTAGGCTCCTCTTTCTTTATTTTTAACTATGGCTTTTTTTTTTGTTCGTTTTTTGTCGCAGCTGAACATCACTGACCGCTAGCAGCTGCTCTGGCTAGGATTCAGACACTAACTTTGACTGCAGGTCAATATAAGCTGTTATTCAGAACGCCCCGCCTTGTCTCCTCCTAACTAGAGATCAGCACCTTTAGAGGACAGTTCAGACATTCCTCAAAGAGCTGGATTTAAGGCATTACTGCCTGTGGCTGTTTCTCTCCTGGGAATGTAAATGACAACTAGACTATCATTAGACAAAAAGTGTTAGGCAGCCTATGTCTCATCTCCACTTTAACATAAAACCCTCCCTAGGTATCCCAACCTGCTGGTTTTGAATTGCCTATCCTAAAACTAAGGATTACCTCACATGAATCTGATCTGAGCTAAGCTGCACAGTGCTCCTCCCTTTACCCAAAGACGGTCAGGCTTTAGCGTGAGAAACAGAAGCTGAATGGTTTGGATTCGGTAGTCAGCACTGAAGAATAACCATGGCTGGTGAAGAACAGCACACCTATGCTCTGAAAAAGCTGACAGCGGCTTCTTACACATCCCCCTAAGGAGTCTTTACATGTGCATGGGGGCTCGTTCCTCATCAGATGGGAATTTCCCTGAACTAAATTGCCCATGGCCTTGGGATTTTTCTTGCTCTCAGCTATGTGGGATTATCTGGGCATATTTTACCTGATCCATGATACACCACCACTACAAGGCACTTGGATAATCTCTAGGTTTTGCAAGCAATTAATTTGATATTTCTGAAGAGTAAAGTCCTTTAGACTAACTAAAGTATTTAGGTTTAAAGTAGAAGTACCTTTTATAATATAAAGCACGGAGGAGTTAATCATTTCTTCTCGTCTCAAGCCCTAGGAAATTCGATAGAATAAAGCTGATTTCCTTGAGTGGGATTTTGAACTCAGATAACCGAATTCTTCAGTATTTAGGGAGATTATGATTAATCAGTGATTCAATTAATTTTATGATTTAACTTCAGTGCAGCACAAGTTACTGTGAAAGTGGCTTGATCAGGGTATTTTCTTTTTTTCAGTTTAGTGTAATTATTACAGTTAAATACCTTCACAAATACACTTTCTTGATTTTGCCATTACCTTATAACAACCATCTCCTTCCAGACATGTATGGTTGGAATACAAGTATTTACTTTGACCGTCCCCACTTACGGGCATAATAGGAAATTGTTGGTTTTGCCTGAGGAACCTGGATACCCATGAAAAATTAAACCCTTTGCTTTTAATTTATGTTGTTCTACCTGTTGTGATAGGATCTGACATGACATAGAACAAGTGCACAACTTTTTTCTTCCATATCCATCTATTTGGACTATTGTTAGTCTTGTTCTCTTTGTTGTGTTAAGTTCAGATATAAATAACTTGTTATAAAACTCTCTGCAGGGAAAAGAAACAGTGAATGATTTATCCATTCTCTGCAGGGAAAAGAAACAGCGAATGAGTTATCTACTACTACAAATATAACTAATAAAATAGGGAAGTAGAAAAAAGAAAAGATCCATCTTAAACAAACCACGTCATTTAAAAAATTGATAGTCTTAATGATACCATATTTATCAGTGAAAGAAATGCAAACATCTCATTTTCTTTTGGAAAACATATATTGATGTGTGGAATTCATCACCGCTCCTTCCGCTGATTGAATGAAATAAAGCAACATCAGATTAAGATTGCAGTCTCAGAACCACGATGGCAATGTATTAGATTTTGCATCATTTGCAAAACGTCAATACAGTTAGCAACTGTATAGGAAAACTTGGATCAGTAGTACCTTCACTGCTGAACTCGTCTCAGTCTCGAGAGTATATCATCATGATGATGGTAATTTGCTGCAGAATAAGGCACAGAGAAAAATGTGTGATGTCTCTGTATTCCCACTGGTGCACAATACATATATATACATATGCATAGTTATGAAGAAAAATATATTACTGTGCACTACACTGATCCACTTAGACTTTTTTGCCCTTTTGCTTTATGTCCTCTTCTAGACAGTGAAAGAGGATGAAAATTATCAGCCAATAAAAACTGTAGCAAATACCAGACAAAGTAAGAGAGGAGTTTTAACATACCGCTATCATTCCAAGGTCAAGCTCCTGTGGCACAGACTGCTTTCAGAAAGCAAAGGTGTGCAAGTATGAACATCCAGCTGCTTAAAATAGGAATATTTGTAACACGCTTCCATCTGCCTCGGGTGCTGAACTAGACTTTAACTTGCCTTAATTGCTATTCATCTTCATTTTGGTGTTTCAACACTACATCACATGAATAGCAGATATTATGACACATTTCCTTGTCAAACACAGTCGTGTACTGAGCACTGCACTGGGAGAAAACGACTGAGGAAACTGTTGGAGTGGAAAAAAAGTCTTTAATACTACGCAAGAGGGCTGAGCTTGCTATTCTACTTTTTAAGTTTTGAGCATGCTGATCAAAAATGCCAACACCCAGGATACTTCAAGTTTCCTGACAGATTTAGCTAATTCCCCCTCTTAATTTGTTTAATATCTGAGTTTGGACAGAATGAGAAGCCTGTCTTTTTCCCAAATAAAAAGTCCATTAGGTATAAACTCTCCACTGACCTATGGCCCTATCTCAAACTGAAAATAGCCTACCAGAAAAACTACAACAATCATACCGCACCCACAACCCCCTCCAAAACAAACCACCCCTTCCAAAATGAAATTTAGTACAAAACCAGGATACTGAAGAGCGACATACCTTTGTGTTCCAGTTAATTATTTGCTTGATTAACTGCTTTTAAAATTTACATAAAGACTCCACCAAAATCCTGGGTTGGATTGCATTACGTGTAACGCTGTAAGGATGTTACTTACAAAGCACATTTTTCGTTTTCTGTTGTATTTATAGTTCTATTTGTGTTCCGTAAGCATAGATGAACTTCATGCTCATGGGTGTGCACTTTATTCTTACAGCACGCGTTACTGGAAAACTTTATTGGAGGACCAGGTAATTTTCTGCTACAGGGTAAACGAAGTGTGCATCCACAAATGCCAGGAGGCGTATCTGCGTTCATCCTGCCTTGGATGCAAGGCATAAGCCCGAGTTAAAGAAATGGAACAAAAGCCAGAACAAAACGTGCTCTATACCTGACAGATAAAACAAATGCGCATTTTGAAGAAGGTAAGCGGCTATTATACCTGACATTTCCAGAACTGCATCTGATTATCCTGCAGAAGATTAGGTAGGTAATTTCTAACCTTTTTGGCTCACATTTAGAATAATTTTGTTATGGGTTCCAGGCTTTGGTTCTGTTGCTGGAATCCACATCATAACTTCGTCTTCTCAACAAAGTTTCATGAAAACTCGTTTTAAAACACAAATTCTTCAGGCCTTGGAGAAGCAGGTGTTCTACTTAACACAGTCTACATTTGAGAAGGCTAATCTGCCGTATTATCCCCGCTGTGTAATAAAATCTGATCTGGTTCAAAAGAGCCTACATCTTACCGAACGTCCCATACGTTTGCAGCTGGCTGGGCATATCAGAAGCAAAGCTGCCATGCTGAATTTCCTCTTTGTGAATCCAGTCCCCGCTTTGAGGTGTCACCTAGCAGCATGAACTGTACAAAATATTCACTAACCCTGCATTTACTTAATTTTTAAAGCGTATTCTACTGAGCAGTTCTGCAAGCGCTCAAAGGGCAAAGCTTGGACAACAGTTCTCCTAACTCAGTTCTGCGTCCAGGTTCCCAAGTTATTACACAAACAAACAAGAAACAAAGGCAGGAAGCCGGATTATAAAAAATTCTTGTAGAGGAAAACTAGGCACAAGAAGATTCATGTGGTGTCATATCTCTATATTGCCAATAGTACTTGGGTTTTATTCAAAGATGGATGATTCAGATTCCGACTCACCAGAGTATCTATTCAAAGTAGGCACTTCTTGTGTATCTGGTTATCTTTCGTAAAACCATCGTTTCAGAGAACACGAATTCGTATCTGCTTGAGTACATCATTAATCACTAATTAAAACGAAGCCAAGAGGGGTTAGAGCAAGATGGAAAGGTCAGGATATTTAGCAGACCACAGGATTATGACAGCTTTTGTAATCCACGGAGGTGCAATCGCAAACCATTAAAATATTCAAAGATTATTGGATCCACAGTTTCACAGCTAATATGCCACCACCTTTCCTGCAGACCTACCTCCCCGAATGATACACGCAGAGCAATTAGTTAATTTGGGTTTGAGCACATGATCTTGTCTACTGTCATTACTGAGGCTTCATGACATCAGTGGCTCAAGGGCCTTTGTAGGTATTTAAACAAACCCTTGGTGCTCAAACTGGTGCAAGGATCCAAACGTGGATCTGGCTGCTATAAGTGGAACGCACCTATGAGAACAAAGATATGTTCACAGGCCCATCACTAAATAGCATTGAACTACTAGCTTTCCAACTAAAAAAAAATCTACTAAAGCATAGTCACAGCATGAACAGTGATTGAAGTATTTAAGGTATTTTATGGTTCTCACAACAGAAAAACGTTAAGCAGCATGAAAAACCCAGTCCCATTAGTATAGAAAACACCAGCTCTATACCAACTCCAAGCAGTAGTCAGCTAGAAAAAGAAACTCTAATTAGAAAACGTGTCTTCCAGGGCACTAATCATAGTACAGGACAGTTTTGATTTAGCATCACTGTAATTACAAGACCAATCCATTGACTGGGTCACAAGAGCTTCCCTTCAAAAGCTGTCACTTCGTAGCAGTCTCTTTCTCCAGGCGCTTAACAGCCACGGTAACTGGAAGGTGCACTTCGAGCATAGAATTTAGTGAGAGTTATCTGTGTTGCAGGCTTTGCATAAGTCAGTACCAGGTACGTAGTCTGCTTTGTGCTCTTGGACAGAACAACCAGGTGTTTTTCTTAACGCTGAAATTCCCCCTTGTGCGAAGGGCTATTTTCGTGTCTCTCTGTGTGTGTATGCAGACAGTTAATAACTTGGCAGGCATTTCAGTGCCTTAGGACTGCAAGGAGTTGTAGCATTTTCTTTTTAATGATGTCCAAACAAATTATCTGTTAAAAATAAACTGCATGGTAGCACAGTGGGAAATGGAATTTAGCAGGCAGAAGATCAAAAGGAATTAAGTGCCAAAGCTCTGCCCTATATGCTTGTAAAAATTGATTTGACTTAATAAGTTTAATGCAAAAGGGAATTACATGGCGGGCATTGCTTTCCTGTTGATTTTTGAAAAGTTTGGGACCACATCTTTCC
>NW_010428595.1:12406-28281 GCF_000710305.1 Buceros rhinoceros silvestris
GTTCCTGCTTACATCCCCTAACTATTCCCATGAATACGTAACTATAAACTGGGTGCTCCACTATTTTTTTTTTTAACTAACTCTTATCAGCATTTTATAGCTATGCACACTAACTGGATTCACACAAACCCCCCTGCTAACGGCTGCTACTTTCCAGTCACATGAAATGCTCACTTCTTTCTCCCCATATTGGTATTAAAAAAGTCAAAGCTCTGATTTAAATTTTTTTTTTTTTTAAATAACCTTCTGTTTCAACAAAGTGTGGAGGTGGTGTATCATAAGAAGGTAAATGTAGCCGTTAAAAGTACTATTTAATTTGGAATTCTGTAGAGGCTGGGTTTTTTTTTTTTCAGGGTGAAAATTAGCTTGGTTTGGATCAAAAGTTTCCGTGGAACAGTGTAAATATTAAACTTATCTAAACAAGCAAGTAATTCATATTATGTCTTGTAATCAACCTCTAAAAGGTCTTCTAATCTCTGGATGTGAAATCCAGAGACACGATGCTTATAAACCATAAAAAAAGATTGCCTTGACGCATTCTTGCACTCACTTCTTACCTTCTCAGTTAGGCACCGTCTTGGTCTCTTCCTTTTGCGAGAGTATATGAAGCAGTATGACAATTTTTCTGCAAGATCGTTTTGCCTGTATGAGAACGCATGTGCACGATACCCACTTGGCTGAGCAACCACGGCTCTTAAATGATCTTGTCACTTGTTCAAGGACATTTTTCCTATTTATGTAGATACATGGGAAGTCTTTTTTAAACCTAGCTACCACCACAGTCATGAAGTAACGAAGTATTCCAGCTCCAAGAATATCTGAGGTGAAGACAAAAGTTGAATTCAATCTAAAAGGCAGAACGTGGATAAAGTCATGACCTTCCCTGTTTGTCCTTGACTAGTTGGGGATCTCTTTGCTCCCTGATTTTATTACCTCTCTTTATCTGCTGGGTGTTTGATACACATCCCATGAACTTAACTCTCAGAGTTTCATCACATAACCATCCCGCCATTCAGCTGCTACACTTAATCCAGGTGCCACGGTGCAGGATCAGGACAGGGAGTGGTGGTTGTGCCTGCCCATTGCTCCCCAACACTGAAACACTGTGCGTGTGTTAAAGGTATATAATTGCTTCAGAGTGCAAGTTCAGTAGAGAGTTATCTATTTACCGCAATCTTTTACAGGAAACCACCATCAACTTTTATGTGCACTAAAAGAGTACTCACAGATCATGACCAATGAACAACCTCTTCTTGTGTGGGGCCTTGCACAAACACAGTGTTTTTGGCATTCACAGTTCTGAACCGAAGTCCAGGAACACGAATGCTACCGAATCCACTCTCAAAATGTGGCCCTTGGAATTACTTTCTCACCTGAAGTGTCCTGCTTCTTATCCTTTGCTTATGAATAACGACTTCAGGATCAGACCTTAAACTTTTCTGTTTCAAAACAGATTAAATTTTACACTGAAAGAAAATCTCTAAGGAATGATATCACTCAAGGGGAAGAATCTGCTGTTCCAATCAGTACTTATGTGTGACAGTTGTTCTAATACTGATCAAGTCAGCAGTTTAAACTGCTTTGCCCTGTAAATTACAGCAATGACAAATTATTCTTGCATGAAAAACAGATATCCACGTGGACTTTGCTGGGGAAAGATAAAATGAACACAGCAGTATTTTTCCCTTGTTCTTATGCATTATTCTCACAGCTTTGTACCGGCACTCTGGTACTGCTAGGGCAGGCGCTTAGGGCAACTGATTGCTGCTGGCATTGCATTCACCCCTCCCCCGCTTCCTGCCCCTCAGCTGTAGCCTTCGGTTTTCTTTGGAGACTCAAATCACACATGCACAAGCCTTGCAACCTGTCAGCAAGCAGAACTGCTGTGACTGAGGTCCACTCTGGTCAGTGCCGACAGCGTTATGAGGCAGGAACAACCAGACAAGGGCTCCTGACAGGAATGGCGAGCTCAGTCTGGGAGACACCCTCAATGAGAACCACTGGGAAACGTCTTCCCTATCTCTTTTCTCCTTCTCCTTTTGTTTTTTTTCCCCAGAAGTAACTTTTACCATTAGAGGCAAGCTATGCCACCAGGTATACTACAGGCTCTGCTAAAGCTTTCATGTGAACCTATCTTTTGTGCAATAATTCCAGTAGCAAAACTGTATTCAACTGCTAGAAACATAAGTTGAATTTTTAAATTTATCTTAACTGCCTTTTCCCATCATATAGCATCTCAAAAATATGCAAGCGTCTGTACAATGTGCATGCATATACCTGTATATATGCTCACATGAAAAAAAATCTCAGCTACTCTTTGAATTCAGCTTCTTATTCCAGTCTATTTAGAAGCAGCTTCATCTCCACTAACAATGCCAAAAATCTTCCCTGCAGCAGAGCAAGTGCACTTCTCATTTACGGACTGGGTTGGGCCTGTGCTTGGACAGCCTATGCAGAAATGCACAGGGTCTGTTTATTCGGGCAAAGCAAGCAGAACACAAACCACTTTGGCTCTCACACCTTATTGCCCCGAATTCCATTGATGTCAGCTCCAGAGACCCCTAATGGTTGCGATCCATTCAAGATTCAACACCAGGTGCGCAGGAGAGTTCTCAGTAAGTCATCCAGCAGAAGCAGCATTTATGTACGTTTATTCTCAGTGCCAACAATGCACGTCCTAGAGCTGAGCGCATACTACTCAAACATGCCCCAAAGTAACTTTGGAACAGGAATTGGTGAAAATATATTTTGACTATCGTACTTCTCTATCGTCTCATTACAGCTGTAGGTTCTTTCTCCCTTGCTCTCTTATGTTGTCATGACAAGAAACGTGGTTCCCAGTTGTCAGAGAAGGTAAAATCCACAAACATGCCAAGTGAGACAAAGTATTTTTCAAAGACTGGCACTTTTATTAGTAAAGAGACAAAATTCCTAGGCTGAATGCTAACAGCTTTTAAACTTATTTCCATAATAACCATTCGTTCCTGGTGCTTTCTAAAGGTTATCGAGAACCTTTCAGGTAATTAACATCTTGCTGAATACATCACAGTAAAACAACTAAACATACTAACATACAAAGCAGAGAAAGTGAACTCTGCAGCTCCTAATCGTAGTACTCATAATAGAGAAGGTGAGCCACATTTTATCATATGCCCCAAAATAAGATGTTTGCTACATTTCAGACAATCATAGAGAGAACTTACCTTTCACTGTGCTGACAGATCATATAATAAATCTAGTTACCAACCACAGCTCAGAAAACCAGCACAGAAGCAATCCTTACTTATTTCCCCAGGACGAGCATCCAGCAGAGAGATGGTGAAGACAAAACACCAGCCAAAGCATGTCATGTCATCTTTTTAGTAGTCTTCATTATGAAAGATGTTGATTCCACCTCTGCTGCGCTCAGTAACTCTCTACAGATCAAGAATTATGTGAGAGGGGTTTTCTTGTGGGTATGAGAACTTGCTTTTAATCGGACAATGCAGGACCCACCTGGTTCTGTGATAAAGTTGCAGTAAGACTAGAAACAACAGGAACAATTAATTTATGGCAATTACAGACTTTTTACAGTTGTACTGGAGCTCTTCTTAAACACTTGCGCCTAGCAGCGATGAGACCTGCGTGTGGGCTTCCACTGACTCCTTTAGGAGGAAACCCACTCTCCACATCATGCACAATCTGCCCTCTGGACAACACTGCCATAATGAAAATGAAAAATGAATAACAAACAAAAAAGTCAGAAACATAAACATCATAAAAAATAAACATCACATTTATTTAAATAAAAATATACACACAGTGTACAATGGACATGGCTTACAGACAGCAATGAAACACAAATACTAAATCCTGAAATATAAAAAGAGTTGAGCTGCTATAGTTGTGCTTCATTTCTCTAAACAAACACACGCTATGGACTGAAGTCCCATTAATGTTACTTATACAGAGTCCCACATGCTCCAGAGTGAGGGACAAGAACATTACAAGGAACAGCTACACAAAATGAAAACAAGTACCAAAGTAATTTGGGTTTTTAGAAATTTTGAAGTCAGATCATTCATGAATAAAATAGAAATGCTGAAAACTTTCGAGGTACTCTGCACGTATGCGAAGAGTACAAAATATCACTGCCAACAGTTAGAGACCCAAGTAAGAGCAGTATGGTCCAAACCTCCCCACTCCAAACCTCACGGAGTCAGGGCGCTCTGTTATCACTACCAGATTTCTGCCGTAACTCTTCTCCCTGTCAGCACCAAACCCCCTGCTTTATGCTTCTGCCCTCTGGACTAGGCATACATTGGTTCACAAGTGTCTTCTATTTTATTTATTCCGAAGTACTGAGTTTCCTGTTTGTTTATAGAGCAAAGTCTAATTTTTAATCTTGGTTCATGAGTATCATGCTGAAATACATCATTGTTATTTTACTTATTCAATCGATGCTGTGAGAGAAAGAGCAAATAAATGTTTGAGTGCTGCAGAGTGTGAAGCTGAACGCTCTGGCAGCACAACAGTTGATGTGTGACTAGGGGAAAAAAAGCAATGTTCTAGAGACTGACGTCTGGGAATTTTCTTTTTTTCTTTAAAGAAGCATTTTTATGGGGTTTTGGGTTTTTTTTAAACATGCAATTTACAAGGTGTGTTTTGAAGAACAGTAAACAATTTTAAAGCACTTTGCAAACATCTGCTTCTAAGCTGCGAATAAATGAAATGCAAGATGCAAATTCACATCTCATGGCACTGCCTGTACAGCACACTTCTTTAAAGTAAAAACCCGCATAAATATAGGTATCATTGGTTTCGAGTTCACACCAGAGCCAACTGACACAACATACATTTAGGACCGTTAACTGATCACGTAACATTAATTCATGCAAGTATTTTTGCCGCATAGTTTTTAATACAATTTTATTACACCGGTTGATGTTCAGTGCATTTTCTGCTTTTTATAAGTGGACCATTGGATTTACTGGAACTTGTGTTTAAACTAGAAATAAAAATCAGCTTATTTTCTGAAGCTCTTAATAGTCATAGCGATGGGCTTCAAAATTATATGTTGCACTTTACACCTAAACTACTAGTCATGATTTAGAATACCATTAGAATTTATTTCACTGCGAGTAAGTGAATTGCCATCAGGACTGACTGATTTAGACACAGAAAGTGTTTGTTAATGTCCTCATTTCGCTTACGTAATGCCAAAATTCATACAGTCCAAAATGAACTTTGCAAAGGACTTCATTAAGGCTCCTTCTCAGAGCCTTAATTCTGTTTCAGCTGTCCTCCTAAATTATTTGTTCTTTATAACACATACATTGCTTGTATTCCATCAAAACACACAGCTTCACATAGACAAAAATCAAATAACATAACTAAAAATTTGTTTCCTGATTGCTCCATAAACATTCCTAATTGCTCCAAAGTTATGAACATTAACAAGAATGTGTTTTAAATTCCCCAAAAAGAAGATCTCAGAAAAAAAAACTTGCCTGCTTTATAATGTCAGGCCTATGCGTGTTATGTATTATAATGGTATTACAATCACCTCTGAGAAAAAAAAACTACTTTACCTTTCCTTTCCTTATTTTTGGGCATTTTATACTAGCTTTCTATTTGGACACTGGTGTGGTACAAATCCCCACATAAGCGTGCAATGTATTGTACAAATACTCAAAACGAGAAGCCCTTGTTTCAGGATTCCTCGAGGCAGATCCTGATGACCTTATTTCTACAATCAGTGTTTTCCATGAGTAGGACAGTATTTGGCTTTAGATACCAGATATATTTTTGAACATTCCTCTTCCAGCCTTTGAGGACTGCCCTCCCCTTATTTTATACCTTGCCAAAGTTTTAAGAGACCAAATATGCAACATTTTCTGTGAATCCACCACCAAAACCAGCATGCTTCCCTTAACCCTTTGCAAAACTATCGGTGTAGCTTGCTCATAAAAATCCATTTGTTTAATTTTCCTCCTCTAATATCCACAGTGAACTACAAGGGTATGTGCAAGACCCCAGGAATGACTTCACTCCTGTGTTAGGCGTTCAGATAATGCACTGGGCTTGAAGCAGCTTCTACAAGGAGTAAATGTACTCTAAATAACGTAGCTATTGGCCTGCAGCACCCGCCCCCGCTCCTTTGTTTCTTCCTCAAAGGCTAACCAGAGAAGACACTAGTTTTGAATCCACACTTAGCTGACAACTTTGATGTCATCAGCATTGATGACACAGCCCTTGCCCATACGGCAGTAGCCCATGCCAGGCAGTGTCAAAACAAGGGAACGTTTGAGCCCGTTTCAGTACTGAAGCTACAGTCTTCTAGGACACTTGGAATCACACCAGCAGATTTTACAAGGGTCTTGTGACCTACAAAAAGATGTTCCCATCAAAAAACTGTCTTGAAAAAGTTTAGTTTTATTTAACACAAGACCCACCCTACTCTCCTGCAATGGCCCAAACCTATTGAAGTTTCACTGCAGCACAGCTCACTGATGTGGGTTTTGGTTTTTATTCCCGTCTTAAAAAAATAATTTGATTATTTTTAAAGATTAGACAAAAGAATTCCCAATTTTGAACTTTTCAGAATGTTCATGGGACTAAGGCAAAGAACTACAGGAACCTATAGCACCCACCAGTGAATACCAACCCCACAAAGACTTTTACAGACTGTTTCAGAACTCCTGCAGGAAGGCCAGAAGTCTCTTTCGTATGCCTGTGGGATTATTTCAGAGGTGCGTGAGGAATTTAACGCCATTTCTAAACTGTACATGTAGGGTTTTTTGAGCTAATAATAAACATGGCAGATAGTGAGGGCTAGAGTGTGGCAGTCTGACAGAACAAAACATTACTTTCCTAGAAGATTTATGTTCCATAAATCCACAAAAAAGTTTTGTACAGATCAGCTGTGTTATAGTTAAAGACCCAAACGCAAATCTGTGTGCACGTGCACCCACCTAATGAGTAGTGCCCATTTCTACGGGTACATGACAGGAAAAAATATTCTAGCATTATACTCTCATCTGCCTGAGCTTATCTGTGATGCAATGCCAACTCTTCTGACATCTACTGTTGAAGTAATACATTCCAGAAGAACAAAGAACTCATTCACGATAGTGCATTATATCACGGAAATAAACAACAAATGCACCAAAACACTATTTAAATGACCTACTTTACTCTGAAAAAAGTCCCAATTACTCAGATAAATATACTGTAAAGGTGAATTCCTGGCTTCACTGAAGTCAATGAATATTGCAATGAGGATCTCTTCCTGATATTCTCATGCAAGCACCAAACCCTCACCTTGTAAGTATACAAGATGGGTTTAATTTATTCACACGATAGATTTAAACCCAGTAAAGGGCATTAATGGACTAAAAAGAACAAATCGTAACTCGCAGCGCATCAAGATTTCTTTGTTCTTTTGATTTTCTTTCTTTCTTGACTTCCATAGAAGCAAGCAAGCATTAACTTCTTTATCCATGCCAATTACAATTTCCTACAGATGCTCAAATTCCCAGTGCAATTTCATTAAGATAAAATTCTCACACTTCTGCTTTATATATTTTTTTTTTCTCAAAACGAATGCATTATGTAAAGGTCAGTAACCAGTGAATACTTGGGGTTTTTTAATCGTACTTCTCTCTGGGAGGCAGAAGGCGTCAATAAATAGATACAATTAGAAAATACAAATGTTCTTTGCAAGACAAATTTCATGACTGGCACAAGCTGGCAGAAGCATTAACATTCATATTTAAAGCTGATAGTTCTTCATCCTAGAGTGTCTACGTGCAGCCTTAAAAATTTGATATACCTCAGCTGCAGTGGCTAACTAGTCCTAATACAGCAGGTTACACATAACATTTATCTCGGGCTCCATAAAAACATACTGTTTTTATAGCCTAAAGATACTTCAACTTGTTACATACAACTCATTTTCCCTACCACTAAACAAAATCTAGTTTTAAGAGTTTACAGTAAATGGGAACATGACAGGCCAAATTCAGATGACCTTACTTGAAGAACTAATCTCCCTGATTTCAATATGATTTATGTGGAAGTGAAGTAAGTGGTATTTGGCTGTGGTACAGAAAGCCAAGCATGACACATCCGAACGGACTGCAAGGAATCGGAATGGAATCACTGAAACCACAGGCTGTAATTACTAGACATGTATTATGAAGTTACCACGCTTGCGTAAAGAAGGTAAATGTAATTACCAAAATTATATTTAGCCCAGGTATTAACATTAGCATCTTTCATAAACACTTCCATGAAGGATTTGATCACTGGTGATCAAGACCCCGGCGCTACGCTGGTTGCAGAAAGCACCATTTCCAGCAGTAACAGAACCCTTAAATCAACTCTCGGGTTCTGGTTCAGAGTCAGAACGCTGCCTTTCCGGCTGCTAACCTCAGCCTATAGCAAACATTTCCCTTTCTGATCTTTGATTAAATGACCCCCAAAACTAATTCCAACTGGCTTATGAGTCATATTAAGCTTCAACTTGACACAGAAAAGTTGAATATACTTGGTTTTGAGAATATTCAGTCCATTGCTCTTTCATATTTCATTTCATAACAACTAACTGGAGTTACTTTAATATCAAACAATAAAACCTGATAAAAATAACACCTCGACTGGTTACACATTCCCAATTAATAAGTCAAAAACAGCGATTTTTATATTCACTAGTTAGCGTGATGTATGTTCCTGATTACACTTTTGTTAAACTTAGGTGTCAGCTTTTCCATATGTCCCTTCTGGAGGTCTGTAGTACTTTGGGAAAGCCATCAGCTGTATCATGTTGAATGCATACTTTCTGCATTTGACATTCTTCAGTACATTCTCTATGCGGCATCCTTCTCTAGTGAAAGGGGGAAAAAGCACAACTTCATGAAACACAGAATAAATAAATATGCTTTATTTGTTCATTGCAGAGTTTCAGCAACAGTTGAAGTAAAAATAACAAAGATTCAACTCTACATTTTTGTTTTCCACAAGTGATGATACATCTTACAAAATTAAATCCAAGGCCAGGCCCAGTACAGTTATTGCCCTCAGAAATAGATGATAAGATTTCCCTCCCCCCCTTAATATATTTGCCCTTGAGGTTTAAAGTTTTGTAAAAAAAATTTAAATACTTTAATGATACATTTTATTCTAATTCCAGAAATATATTTGCCTTTAACTTTCTCATACTTTTTTCTCAAATTGTTTGCTATATACGTGAGCACACACATTGCCCCAAAAATGCGTATTCTAGGAATAAGGCATTTTCTTAAGTCTGGCCCTAGAGATCTGTGAAGGAAAGGTTCATCTCTGCTTCATTTCCTGTATGTTCAGCTTTGCAATGAAAAAAAAGAGAGAATGGCTTTTCAAACAGCCCAATCCAACTCTCTGCTTTATAAAGGAAGGATGTTTGTTCACATACAGTACAAAAGTCACAAGTGCCAAAGTGGTGCATTAAGACATAAACAGGACTTTGTTAAAAAGAATATAAAAGTGTCTTGAAGCAAAAGCAACTAAAGCAACATTTACAAACAGGTTAATTTCATTACAAACCAGAACTTACTCTATACCATTCAGTTACTTGACAGAAAAGGGTTAGTTGTAGCAAAGCAATAATCATTTGTTAAATGAAAAAGATCCCATCCGCTAGTAACAATGAAAATAACACAATGAAAGTTAAGTCTCACAAACCACCGCCCTGTAGTATTTGTCTAGGGGTTAGTTTGTGTTGTGCAAATTCATTTTTAATAGTTTGTTGGTTTTTTTTTTTTTGTCAGACTAATAACTCTGGAAAGAGGGGTTCAAGCATTCAGGATTCCACATCTGGTATACAGTGACAGTATTGTAAGTGGGCTTTCTTTGAGCTAATTACAGTGGGAAAGCTTTACTACCAACAGAAAGAGCAAATCAATTCACTCAATGCATAGTATATGTCTTCGAGTTCAGAAAAAAATAATGAAAACATAGTACATTTCAGACATTTGTATCTTAAAGACTAATTCTTGGGGTCTGAGATTGTAGAAATATTACAGCATAATCCCTTTTTCTAAAGTTAGTTTGTTGCTGTTTGTAGAAAAGAAAGGAACACAAGTGAAGTTTATTGGTATTTGGCTAATAGCAAAGCGAGACTTAAAATAAGCCACACAACCAGCAAGTGCGAGCTGACAAGCAGCAAGGCGACAGGATAGAAGTGTCGAGAAGTTGGCTTGTTATCAGTTAGACAGCCTGTTTCGGGATCATCCGATTCATTCAGTGCTCCCTGGGTTTGTCTGCTGTTAAACAGGGGAAGTTAGGAACAAATAGAACAGCATTTAAACAGCAAGGAAAGCCAACACGTAGGTATTTTGACACAGTGAAACTACACAGCCATTTTGATGAAACAGGTTTACGCTAAGTACTTCCAATATTTACTGTCTTCTACAGCTGACATGGGAAGCACAATGACCAGGTGACCAATATGTCATTAAGGCTCCTAGGTGCCTCGCAGTAGCATTCCCAAGTTAACACTAAATAACTTACAAGATGAACGCTATCACTGAAATGAACACACACACCGAATAGAAATGAAGTAAGGAGCTTAAAATAAAAAGTTAAGGAAGCAAAGGAAAATAAGGTCACAAATGTGTCACAATGCAACACTGACAAAATAGTGTCTCCATGGTGTTCACAGGCTTTTCAGTCCTGCTTCGCTCTCTGTTAGGAAATATATAGGCAGAAATAGAAAGGGCACAGGCTCTTTTTTGAAAGAATTAACAACCACTCTAAAATTGTTTCAAATGATGATAAATTGACTCCTTCAAAAATTCATCAGTGTGGCTGACTCAGCTTTGAAGTCGGTCAATGGCAGTTCTTTTTATTTAAAGTCTCACACCTATGTTCTGGTAAGAAAATTACCTTGAACCTCGTTCAGTCAACTCAGCTAGGAACTAATGTGCTTACCGTGAAGTTCTACCGCATCGCCATACCTTGTGCAGTCACTTGCCTACCAGAGCAGCAGGGATACTTTCAAATCACTGCCAATCCTTTATACTGTAACCTTGGTAGCTCCTCAACCAGCAGAATTATGCATACTTCAACCACTACCTCTTCAGTCCTTCTGATCTTAACTTTATTTGCATACATTCAGTTTATGGATTTTCTCTGGGCAGTAAGGACTGATAAGATTTTTATTTTTCTATTTATTATGGATATTCTGGGATGAAAACTCACCATTTTTCACTGTGGAGTTAAGAATATCCAAATATAAACAGATTGTAACACTGCTTTTTCCAGAAGCACGTGTCCCAAGTACACTGTTTTTTCAGAAAAGAAAATGCTGGCAGACCACAAAGAGGCTGTAGGACAGCAAAAGTAGTATCACACAGCACCAGGTAAAATCAGGGTACATCAAAGACAGCAGCAGTCACTTTGTCTGATAGAAAGCCTGCCTCCCTGACTCGCGTCTTAAAAGGCAATGTTCAGTTTCTTGAGCTTGTATAGCAAGAGAGGTGCAAGAACTGCATTTAGAGATGGGATCCTACGAAAGGGGCTGATCAAAACCATTTCTTGAACAAATTTTCCTTTTAAAGAAGCCTTCCATAATAAGTTATTAATTCCTTTCTTTGCTTTGAACATTTAATCTCTGTTACACTAATGAAGAGGACAACACATTATTTTAAATAGCAAAATAAAAGACAAAAAATAAAATCCCTAATATTTGAACCCTTGGTCAAAACAATTACCGGAGTCAGTGCGTCTGCTACCTCTGACCTACAGATTTCAACTGCCTGTGAATAGAACTTGGACAGATCCCAAAGAGTACTACAGACAAGATCCTCCCAGAAACAGTTAAGGAACGAAGCTAACTGCATGTTATGCTGGCTTTGTCAACACCGTGACTTACACTGAAATAAGTAATTCTGTGTTCTGTATCAGACTACTCCAGCAAATGCCTTTGTCCTAGGGTCCACCCCCAGAACGTACTTCCTCTTCTGCTCACAGCGATAACGTTACCATCTGTGATCGCTTGTGAGCATTAACTGTTTTGCTCTTTGTTAATTTTCTCCTTTATCATGTATTTCCACACACTTTAAAAAACATGCTTCTTGCTGCTTTCCCATTTTCTTTCTTAATCTCTACAGAATCCCACAATTCTGCCTCTTTGACCCTTCTGCACTGCCCCTTCACCCATTTTCTGCTCTTTGAGGTGAGCCTGCTGGTTTCAGCTTGCCCTCATTTTGCCACAATTGAGAACTCTAGTTCAACCTTCTTAGGCCCATCTATTCCCTCCCAGTCACGCAGCCCAGGTGCTTTTGGACTGTCCGTCTGGGTGTCTCCCACCACAGACTCTATTTGTGCACCTATGGCAGAGCAGATGTAGAAAGCAAACTCTTCTCTGAAAAGGTCCACCTAGGCAGCAACGAAGTTCAGCGTTCAGTGAGTTTGGACAGCCACTGCACTAGCCACAGTTAGGTACTTCATTCTGGGGAGCCTGAGCTTTGCACGCCAACAGTTCATTCCACGAGTTACAGCCTTACAGGTTGCCTCTACAGGGATGAACCCTCCCGCTTCTGTGGTGTGCCTTGTTCTGTTTTGCTTCACATCACTGACAGTGAGACTGTCTTTTATCTGTGTGGCTACAAGTCCCATTAGCATTGGTGAGATTTACGCAGATGTAATCATGGAAATACAGATAAAAACCATGCATTCTATTAATTTTTTTTCCAACAGAAAAACCCAGAGTACATTTGTTCTTTGATATGTTGAAAAGAATGATCAGTGTCTTTCGACATAAAAAGTTCTATATTCCCCCCAGGAAAACCACAGTGAAGAGATGATGCGCAGAGATTTCTGTTCCACAAATTAGTCACATCATTCTACGCATGATTCAATAAGACATCCTCAAAACAGAGCAAGAGGATCCAACTCCATTATTAGCTACCTAAAAACAGGCTGAGTATAATATCTAAACATGTTTCTAATTTAGGAGGAATATTTGATCACGGTCAGATGCCTCGCTAAGCTCAGTAACACTCTTCGATGCGCTGCAATGACAATGTCTGCTAACGCATCTTAAAGCGATCTCTGCAGTGACTAATGGGTCTGGTTAAACAAAGCAAGGCCCTACTCCCAGCCGCCAGCAAGATGACAACACAGCTTCCCCTGGCTCATCAAAACCTGTACAAGTTTTACAGCAAGCAGCACGAATCCAGCTGGCGCCACGTCTGCTGGATTTATTTGGCTTCTCACTGACACTCAGCACAACCAGAACAGAGTGATACCTGACCCCACTGCGGTGTGAAGGTATAGCCATAGTTTTGGATGTTCTCTCCATCACAAACCATATTCTAACAGCTCAGGACTCACACCAAAGGGAAAGAAGGTGAATCCCAAAATATCCAGCAAGTTTTTATTTCACACACACCTACACAATTTTAAGTGGAATAGCGAAAGCTTCTAAATGTGTAACATCTTAGGTAACAAACATCTCTCGAACCTGTAGTACCATTTTCATTCATTTACTTTCAAATTGTTCATTTGAGGCTCACAGCACAGCACAAATACATCATAACAGCCAAGGGAGCAGTACGTTTAATGATGATAGAATCATTTCAGTCTGCCTTCTATCTCTCTTCGTGTTTTATCATCCTAAGCTCCTGTTGGGATAATGCTGCATGCCTATCAAATGAGACAACGGCAAAACAGCCGCTATTCGCTGCTGCTTTCAAATTCAGATGATAAACGGTTTGAACCTCTACGCAGTGGAGCAGAGACAATGAAAACGGTGCAAGGGAAAAAAAAAAGCCTCTCAAGAGTCCTTTTAAAGACAAGCACAGATATGAGGGCACATTCTGGCTTTTGATTATCAGCGACACTGACATCCCCATGCAAGGTTTATGGAGGAGATGCATTTTTAACACTTTGGGATTTATGCTTCTCTTGCTAGAACTTTTTCCAGCCCTAGCTATTAATGATACTGGCAATGCTGAATTGCCCTAAAGCAGTGCTTCAGGTAGAACAGATGGGCAGCCTTCTATCAGCTCAAGGATCCCATGTGCTAGCAGTGACTTCAGTCTGAATTCATGTCTAATAGCACGCGTCCTTCGGGGGAATTTTTCCTTTTTTGCAGAAAGACGCAAGCAAGCAGTTTCTGGGCCTGCTGGGTTTTTCTTGTCAAACTCCAGTGCTGACACAGTAAATTGGCTAAAGTGAGATGCTTCTCTTTAATCCCATCCAACAACAGCAGCTCAGACACTTCTTCAAATAGAAGGGATTGCTAACAGTTCTTGATCTTACACAATTTTGCTTACTTACCTGTTCTTTTCATTTAAGACTATCACAATCCAGAACTTTTAAGAAGCAGTTTCTCTTTTCATTCCTCTCAAAGATTTTAAACAGAACACCGTCTGCTTGCCTTTCAAGTTTTTGGAGTGAAAGCAGCTTAATTTCTACATTATCCATGTTACCGTGATTCACTGAAATGCTTCAGAGAAAAATCAACTGTTTCAACATACAGCACTACACTTCCAGAAGGAAGCCTTAACTTTTTCAAAAGGGAAAGATGAGGTCTCGCTGGAGGATCTGCCCCATGGGAACAGTCCCTCGGTCATGCCAATTGCCAAACTGTTCTGGAATCACCTAGGAGAGTGCTAAAATCCACCAAAATTATGCCAGGAAAAATTTAATAATTTCACTGTATAAAATCACTGAGATCACACCCTAGAAACATCTCCTGTCCATTATGAAGATTCTGCGCTGTAACATCAAGAAGAATAAAATGTGATTCAGGAGGAAATAAACAGATCTCAGCCTAGTCCTGGAGGACTGATTGCTGAATCAGAGCAGAACTCAGATAAAATATATAAAGGAATATTGGGCAACAAACTTTTATGTTGAAAGATAAAGTTGATACAATAAAACCTCCAACAACTTGTAAAAAAAAGATAAAATGTTTCTGCACTGTTTCAAACTGGAAGATACAGGAATGGAAGCATCAGAGACATTTTCTGTATCAGTCTTCACAATAATTCTCTTCTGATGCATACTGCTGTCAATAACATACAAATCTTTCCTCAGACTGAGACAGTATTAAAAGTCAAAGATGCTAGAAGGCAAATTTTGTTGCTTATGTGATCCTATAATCTCTACTCTGGTTCAAAACAGCCAACTGGCATTACTGAAATCGCCAAGCGATCTCAGAAAGAACACGGATGAATTCGGTTAGTGATTTGGACACAGCTGCTGCTTAAAGATACACCAACAATACGAACAACCTGTAACATTTATCAAACTGTCATACTTACTCTCCTTTCTTTGTTTTGCCTTTTGTACTGCGACTTCTTTCCCTGTTCTTTTTGCTTTTGCCAGCATCCTCTATTTCCTCACTCCTTTGTTTGGTTATGATACATCTATTCCAATGCCATAATTTAGGAAATAAAAAGGAGAGCACATCCTGTAACATGAGGCTTGTCCACTGAGTTTGATCAAGTAGCAGATTCATGATGTAGTCATGATGACGTGGCACCTAGATCTTGAAAAACAGTTTGCCCTCAGAACTGTAGCACATAGTTACTACCCATTCTCAGTCTGTTCAGACAAAAAGATTCCCTTTTGTGGCCTGAACAGCAGGGTACTCGGAAGCTCAGTTGCAGCCATGGCACAGATTTTAAACATCATTACTGACCCGTTACGGCCTGTCCATAAAGACCAACAGATTAATCAAGACAATATTTTACAGTAGTACTTAGTAAGAGGCAAGGAAAAACTTGGACTTAAACCCTCACAAGCACGTCCAGGAAACCCCTGTTGTCTTATGTGATCGCACTGACAGACATGGATTCTTTGGAAGGAATGGTGAAGTCAAAATTCAACTTACAGAGTTGCTC
>NW_010428595.1:28379-38439 GCF_000710305.1 Buceros rhinoceros silvestris
CTTTCCCTCTGCTGGGTATATGTTCTCATTGAAGACTAATTAAAAATATCCAAATTTCCCACCAAATTATCAGCTTAGCTGCTTTTGAATTTTACAGGACAAGTTAGAGAGGAGCACACCCTGCATCTGCAGGCAATAAAGCAGCGTAACTCACTCCTGCTTTGGCCTGTGGAAACATCTCCCTCCAATCCTGCTCTGCAGCATCCTTCCTGAAAGATGAAGAGTCTTACAGACTGAACCAGATATTCAAAATTTGTTAACTGATATGTCCCCTCTAGACTAAGAGGAAGTCATTAAGTTACTGCTGAGAAAAAATTTATGAAAACATCCACATTTTAAAAAAAGGCACAAAAGCGACGTGCTCATCAACTGCTTACTAGTGTGCAACGATAACACATCAGAGCACCATTTATTTTTTCACAAGATCACAGTCTAATAATAACAAAAATAGTTCCCAAGTTCGGGTTGTTTACAAAACTAGAGAATACCAACCAAAATGATTCTGTGATTCTGTGTAATGTACCTAGAACTCTATTGTTTGGTATAAAATAAATTTCCTGAAAATACAGTACAGGTTAACCGAGACCTACTCATGACATCAGACTGTACCGGACAGTTGCAGCCCAAGAAGGAGAAGATCTCAGAGAACCATTTTGACTTGTTTATGAAAGCAAATTTTGTTTCATTATCGTCCTATGTTAGAGAAAGTCAAAGAGGAGATGCTGGAATATTAACTGCTAGGTTAAACAGTTTTAGTTTGTTCAGGCAGCATTGCAGGCAGATTTGAAAAACAGCAGGATTTCCAGTTTGGTTTGTTCTGTCCCAAAATTGTTGGCTCACACAGAGCAAACCCCCTAAGCCTTTGTCCACGTTTACTTTTAACACACCATTAACTCTGAAGAGTAGATGGAAAGGGCAGCTTCAAGCTTTCTATCTAGTATGCGCAAAACGTACGCTATCTGATAATACACATCTCCGCCAGGGCTAATCCCAGCACTTCGGCAATCTCTGCTGATTGCAGAAGATTTATTGTTTTCCTTTGTGACTGCTACAGAACACCAGCAAGAATCTCTTTCTCCCTGACATTAAAGAGTAGCTATGTGGTAAAACAGTAAGATCACCAAATTCATACAGTGACAGCATAATGAAGATAAACAAAACGTCCCGGTTAGAATCACAACCCGTTCTCCTCACTGCTGCTTTTAAGGCCCCTACATTAGCAGTTCAAGCCCACCCTCAGCAGTTCCCCGCTGCTGCAGCTGAACAGCAAAACCAAGTTCACATGATGTACCTATGTCCCCTTATCTGCCAAAAGAGATTGCTGAGCAGAAGATGCCACACACAGATGTCCCTCGGTCATGCCAACTCCCAAACTGCCCCAGAATCACCTAGGAGAGTGCTAAAATCCACCAATATTGTGCCAGGAAGCCTTTAATCATTTCACTGCATAAAATCACCGAGATCACAGCTTAGAAACACTCCCCAGTGGTTTTTAATTTACAAGTATGGGCAGAAGGTTTGAGTTCTGCAAAGTCATCCTGGTAACTTTATGAGAGATTAGCTTCAGAACTGAAAACTGATGGGTTTGCAGGAGAGATTCTTCCCTTACCTATCAAGACACAGCTGAGTGGTTTTTGAAACACGATTTTCACCTTATTATACTCCAAGAAAAGGATTTGCTGTTTCATTCTACTATTTACAATACTGCTGTGCAGTATTGCACATCAGTTCTACAAAGGTTTCTCTTTTTATCAAAACACATGGTGTAATAATCTTCCCAGACACTCTTCTAACGAAGTATTAGGATTACACATATGGGAAATTCTCAAGACAAAATTGCAAAACCTTTCTTGACTTCTCTTGCAAGGTTCGAAATTTCAGTCCAGTGTGTAACCATTATTAAAGGTGATGATCTGTCTTTGTGCAGGAAAACAACCAAAGGAAAAATCACAACCAATCCCTAAGTCTAAGCTCAGGTTTCTTAACGATCTGAGCACGCGTGAAATGACGACGACTACGTCCTTCAGGGAAGTTCTCAATACACAAGACACTTCCCTAAGTCTAAGGGACTAGTATAATTGGGTAGTGAGTCACACTCGTTTCCAGTCCGTTTCTTGTCATAGTAAGGGAGTTTTACTAAGGATGTGATTATATATTTAGTTCACATAGCACAGTGAAACACAAACCTCTGGGCGAACCGCGGCACTTTAGAAGTCGGGCGAGCCATAGCACTTTTGAATTTCTGCCCCTTGGACTGAGAGAACTTTTCATTGGAAAGAGAAAAGAACATGGGCAGTTACCTCAGTGTCCCTGACATAGTAAAAAGACTCTTTCTGTGAAGCAAGTAGACTTTTCCGCTTTGCCGATTACCAGCGGGGGTGGCTTTGGACTGAGTTTTACCTGGCAAAGGGTAAAACTGGCTGCAAGCCCCCAGATCCTGCACGGAGGGGACAGATACCGATGGCGAAGGGGAACGTGACCTGGTTCCAGATGCTCGGCACAGAGCCTCCGCAGGCACAGGGAACCCACAGGCATTCCCTGAAGGTCCGGTCAGTATCCCGCAGTGCAGATGGGGAGAGCAAGCTACGGAATTGTGCCCTCGGTAAACTTGAATCCCCTATGAGCTACCCTGGAGAAGGAAGGACTACAGTACGGCATGGAGGTTTGCCCCAGGAGAAGTTTTCTTGGGCTGAGAAC
Source organism: Buceros rhinoceros silvestris (assembly GCF_000710305.1). Taxonomy (NCBI): domain Eukaryota; kingdom Metazoa; phylum Chordata; class Aves; order Bucerotiformes; family Bucerotidae; genus Buceros; species Buceros rhinoceros. The sequence goes on from NW_010428595.1 coordinate 31,077, forward strand.
TTTGTGAGGTGACGGACAAAAACTCCTTTCCTCCCTCCCACCACTGGCGGTGCGACCACGTGGTGGCCTTTGTTTGTAAGCGGGAGATGTGAGTTGAGATGGGAGACTGTATTATACTTGTATATGCCTATTTATGTATTTATCAATCTCCCCCTCTCTCTCTTTTCCAGTCCTGTTTAACTTTTAAAATTATTGATTTTGGGGTTTTTCACTATTAAAACTTTTCTGTTCACACCCCCTTTACCTTAAACCTGTGCTTGTTTTCCCTTTGCTTAAACAAAGCCTTGAATTCAAGCCATAACGAGCTGCTAAGCTCCGTTCTGTAGGTTTTGGGTGGGTTTACCTTCCATCCGAAACCCTGTCATCGCAAAACCCTTTTGGTTTTAACAGCCACATAGTTTTAACCAGCAATACAAGGTTTTATAGCCACTTCCTTCAGAGCAAATGACAGGGCTGGGCTGAAATTCTCATGGAATGCCTTGAAAGTGATTGTTGTCCTTTCTGGTAACAGATAATACGCAGAGACTTTGAAGAACAAACCCATACTACAGGAAATTAAGTTGGTGACTGCTTTCTCTTTACTTGTTTTGTTTTAGCATCTATTTAGAAGATGACCAAAGTTTTGTGGAGCCTGCTCTCAAAGGAAGTATTTTTCTTCCCCAAATAACAGGAAGGAGGACTGAAGCTGTAATTTTTTCAACAAAATACTTGTATATTTTACAAACTTTTTCTCATTGTTTCCTGTCACTACTCACGCTTGTAAGGAAATTTTTATGCCAAATGCTGCTACAGGTTTCTCAGTAAGCTTCAGACATACCCTTCCAGCTCCCTTCATCACATCCCAGAAAGTATTAGCATAAACCATCGTTTTCTAAGGAAAAAATAGCACTGCATTGATGGGGAGAGCGAAGAGATGAAAACCCACACAGCAAGGATGTAAACCACAGCAGCAAGGAGTAAATGAACAAATTGGAACTCGGGGGCTAATATTGTCCTCTCTCCAATAATGCTATGTTTTCCTTCCTACTGTCACAAAGAAACGAAGGACGTGGTTTGGCTCAGTGCAGCCACAGTAGTTCACAGTTTGCCAAAGATCAAAGATGCTCTCAGGATATGCTCAATGAACTACATTCAGGGCTCCCTGAACAGGAAAAAGAAGAGTTCACTACACTGGCAGTATCACTTAATAATGAGGTAAGTCACTGACAGATTAAAAAAAATGCCAATTTACTTCTTCACCTCCACTGAACTATCAGACACACACGATCTTTTTAAAATCATTCTGTTCTGTATTGCAGCCTGTCTCCTCTCAAACATGCCATCAGTAGCGAAAAAACATTCTCACCACAGTTATCACTGCAATGCCTTGGGAACTGCAGCTTGCAAAATGCCACAGAATCTGCCTATTCTTGGAACTCTGGAGTCTCTGGGACAGAGATACGTAACGAATGAACGTCTCCAAGCATATCCGCAGCAAGTGCAGCGTGTGGAAGAGCAAGGCAGTACAGCAGTGGGGCTTCCCACTAACGGTGGTAACCACCATCACAAAACAAGCAGAATGTACGCTATTTTAAAAATGCTTACAACTGCAGAAGAGAGGGTGTTTTACTACAAAAAGTCCAAAGCATGTAACATTCACAATTTTGTGGAAAACTTATCCGCGTATAATCTATTATTATTTCCTTCCCAAGCAGCAGTAAGCCAATAGTCATGTTTGAGTATTTCCTTCCTTTCTTTCCCAGGACAGCACATGGAAGGTAACAGGATGGTATAAATCTTCCCTCACTGAGATCTGTCTACAGTGCATTTTTCTGCTCTATGATGTATGCTGGCTGTTTTGCAGCTGGAGGGAAAACAGTGTAAGTAACATTTCAGTGAGACATCATCTCATGGTGCTTCCGTTTTAGATCAACGCTGAAACAGTTTTTCAGAAAATCCCAGCCTTTCGAAAGAACTTCAGTGTCCCTAGAACACAGCACTGAATGAGACTGTGCTGGGAGCAATTTCAGCACCTCCAATCTTACACTCAGTCAAGTCTCAGAGACAGTCAGTCATAGTATTGCTCATGTTTCTGCCCACGTTTTTCTTTAATTACTAAGAAAAACAGTAACATTAACTCACATGCTTAGTGTTTGATTTGAGTAACTGTGAGCCAGAGGCCAGGTGGTCAAACAGAAAAATCTACAGTGCAGCCAGAAAGCATGGTAGGTTGTTAATTAGAAACACTTCATCCTCCCCAAATGCCCATAACAATGGCAGGCCTTAAAGAAATCTGCTTCCCTTTTAATTTCTAATAAATGCTAATTCCCTTCAATTATCTTGTAACATGTCCCGCATTAACCTTCCTGGGAATGATGCTGTCTTTCCATGCCCGGTGAGACGTGTCAGTCCTCTCTAGCACTTGCTCATAGACAGTGAACAATGAAAAAGTGCAGCCACCGACTATACCCTGAGCGGGCTGCTGCTCTCCTAGTCTTTTGGTTAATAGTGTGTTTCTGCCACTGTTGGACAGCACTTACAGGCTTCTAGTAACTAAACAATTTCCCTTTTTAGCATTTTTGCTGTACTGTAAGAACAGAGCAGAGACCAAGACTTTTAAACTGCTTAAATTATCCTCTGCCTTGAAGACCACTGCATATGGACAGGTATGCAATGTTCTTTATGAAATATCTCAACCACTCTCATCATTTAACTCTTAATTAACCTTCACTAAACACTAAATTAGCTTCACATCGTTTCACTGGAGCCCAGCCTATGCATGGAAAAGACACTGGAATCACGCTTGTCTCATTTTATTAGTATTTAATTCTGTATTGCTTAAAAATAAATGCTTTAATGTGCTATTAGTGCGCTGCTACTAACAGCCTAAATAAAATCAATAAAACACAAAAGCTGCAATTAAACAACAAAAGTAACTTTTATAAATTATCCCTGCCAATCTACAGGCATCTCTTGTTATCTCATCAACATACACAGGGTGCAGAGGACTGTGTGGCTGGTTAATAACACCCTTCCTAGACTCTTACAACATGGTTAAAGCAAACAAGTAGCAGAAATGCTCTCAACTCCTTTTGTTCAGGTTTGTCTTTGCATAACTCTTGATGAGAGCTAAAGGCATGCGAGTGCAGGCCAGCAATTGCACTTATTGGGCAAGGATGTACATCAGTGCAGACAGAATAATAGGAAATAACAAACGACATTTTCCCAGGTATGGTACCTATCAGTGAAATACATGGAGAACACTGTAGAAAATTTAAACCATAATAATCCATCCTAAACTGCAATTACTCACAGCTAATGGAAATTTCAGTGGAAAAATGACAGTTTTACATTGGCCCAATAATGTTCTCTTGAGTTTAGAATCATTAATAGCTGAAGAATTAATGGACAATCTGAGGGCAAGGAAAGAGTTATCTACCAACCATCCGCTTCTCTGAAGAGAATGTACTTTATTTTGAAAGCTTCCTCCCCCTCCCATTCATTCAAATGATCAGCTACATGTTTTTACTAAGGAACACTAGCTATAAACAATCTCGTTTTCAGAAATAAATACAGCAAATCACAATGCTAGAAAAATTAGAACATTTACCGAAACACTGCAAAAGGTTTTGAAAAAACAACTTCTGCACAGTTATCTACTTAAAATGGCTAAATATTTGCAGAATTCATAATGTTTCCAAAATTATCTAAGCTAAAGTAACTTTGTGGCCAGAAGAGCCATCAAATTGAAAAGTTTATATACAAAGATATACATAAACAGCAATTTTGGATAGCAGCACTCTAAGTACATTGCTTAACAGCTACTGCTTGTTCTATAAACAAGGAAACTAATAAAAGTGGACTTTTACCCCCAAAATATCAAAGCATGCGGTAGTTATAGTAGGCACTAAGCAATAAACAAAGGAGGCAGCCCAAACATTGTAGCAGCTGATGGTTAAACAGCCATTTAACAGTATACTTGTAACTATTTTTTAGTAAGTTCTGTCTTCCCTGACCCCACGATAATAACTAGATTGATGTCTAGTGACAAATTCAGATTTAAAACACAACAGGCAGTGTGCTGATGCCAGCAAAATCCACCCCGCACCCCATGCTAAGTTTTGCCCTCCTACTTTTATTTTACCTTCAGTTGTTTACTAGGGTACCTACAAAACACACTTCCAGAATTTGATCCGAATCCTCCAAACTGTAAGATGTCGCATACTATAACCAAGGGGGGCAAGTCTTTCGGTGCCAAATTTGGCAGCCCAGGCTTCCCATTTGTCAGAACATCCACGGGATGATTCAGAGTCCCTAAATCAGGTAGTTAAACATCCCCATAGTGGGAATGAATTCTTCACCTAGACATTGACGCGATAGTTATCTAATGGTTTATGACAGGAACAGCTTGATTATGAGCACTGCACTGAATTCACGGGCTTTAGAAAAAAATTCTCCAATGGTTAATGGCTCAATGTTCTTTTCCTCCCAAAGCTTGATGATCTTCAGCTCACACTTGTGCCACCACTGCATCACTTACAAAATGAACCACATGAGCCTCCGATTTTCTTTCCAGCACCATCAGTACGGTCAAACATGATGGCTAACAACATAAACTTTCAAGCTCACTTTACTACAAACTACTTTTAAAGGACAGTCTAAATTTTTCTAAGCAATGTGAATTAAAAAAAAAAAAGATTTATGAACAAGTGCTTGTCTGGTTTGGGATATGTTACAATGTGGTACAGAACATTAAGCTTTGCAACAAGATTAAAAGTCTTTATTTCTCTTTTGGCATTCCATACCCAATGGAGTATGGACAGCAAGTTTAAAGACTATTTTTGCTATAACAGATCACTTGACTTTTTTCTCTCCATTGCAATATGTTTTTCATTTAATAAACTTTATAATTACAAAAACCCTACTATAAACACTTCTCTGTTCAAGGATTTCAATTCAAAGGGGCTTCATTTAGTTCCATTAGTTTTAACATCTGTGTTTTAAGTTGCAGACAGCTTCAGAAGTAGCTATTGAGGTAATATATTGCTTCATTTACAAAGGAAATGGGATGCTTAATGTGTTTTGTAATGCAGTAATAAAAGTGGTAGCATTTGCATAAAGCAGCCCACCGTAATCGCAGGTGTCGGTCCTGTCTGGAAAAAGGTCTTTTGAATTCTGCTAGTCCAGCACGGGCTTGCTATTCCATCTGGTTCTATATTATCACAGAGATCAGTGAAGACACACAGAACATCACGTTTGGTAAGGTTTGTTCCCTCTTCTGCACCTAGGAAAGCCAAATGCATGGGGAGAGGATGCTTTTCAATCTAACTCGCTATGTGGACTGTTAGCAGGGAACAGGCTGGCTAGAAAGGACCAATGACAGCATTACAAAGATCTGCAGTCTCTCCCCTTCGTGCTTCCAGCACGGCCTGGAGCAGGGGATGGGACAGGGGTCACCAGAGGCAAATTTCCAGCCAGTCCCTTTGACTTTGCCAGAGCTATTCCAGTTTTATTTCAGGTAAAGGCTGCTAGCCAATGACTATGTTAAATACACGGAGCACAAAACAGTATTTTAGACAAGACCTCTATGTCCAGATCCAAAGAACCTGAGGGAGACAGCGGCTGTTATCACCACAGTGCCCACCAGACTGCACGGCTGGGGTGGTGAAACATGATCATTCTGTTTCAGAGGCTCAGTCCTGTCTTACTAAATCATTATTTCCTAGAATTATCACACTGTGACAGTCACAACAATTACCTTTTTTTCTTTTGGGTATGTATTTAGATAGGTCTGATTCAAATCTAAGAGCTGAAGTCCAAATGTTCTTACTGTATTAACTACAACAGAAAGCAATATTTAAAATTTCGGGTTTTTTAATCTGCTCAAGAGACAAACACTCTCAGAAGAGAACCATGTCTGGAGAATACCTGTACTGTCTCTGAGCACTTGTATAAGCATGCGAGAGGTAATCAAAACTGTGAGTTTAAGTTCATTACCACCTCATTTCAAGTTTTACCTTGGAATTAAACTTCAACAGATAGTGAAATGAAATTTGTTTCCCTATTGTACTGCATGGAGGAAGGTTCTTTGTGACAGCAGGAAGAATGATTGCCTTTAGGACTGAAAACATAGAATTTCATATAACTGTCATAAAATAATTTAAAAAATAATTTAAGACTACAAATACCTTTCCAGACTGCTGTGCTGTGTGTTTGTGCAGCACCCTCCTACCAGTGAATAACCATTGTCTGAAAGTGAGAAAGTGTCTGACTTGAAAAATGCTGGGACACTCAAGTTTCATTATCGTCCTTGAAACACCAAGAACAACAGCTCTGTCACATTACAAGAAGTGAACAAATTTTCCCAGCACTTCTACCTCAGTAAATAAACAAGTATCTTCACCTGCAGACAGTAAGCCTACAGAGCACCACCGAACATGAAGGTCTCAAGTCTTTTAACTAAATTTTAACTGCCAGTAAAAGCATGCAAAACAATTAGTAACTGCTTGTATTTTCTGGTCTTGGAAAAATATTTGTGAAGTTTGTTTTTAAAAATTCATTTTGTTAAGTCACATAAAACAAACACGTGTCAAAATGAAATGCACCAATTCCTACGTTCCTACATTTTACCTGATTATAATTACGTGTGTGTGCGGTTATAACATACTTAGGAGGCAAAACTTTGCTGTATATAATAGTATCTTGTCACCATTTCAATCCTCTTTAGTCAGAAAAATATTTTACTGCCTTTTAATCTACTAGATTAAAATTATACAAATTACAGCCAGAAGATAATAACCTCGGTCACAAAAAATAGTCTAATACTTCACTAGAGCAAAGTAGGTATGAAGCATAAGGCCATATCCACTCTAAGAGCTTCATGAAACAAGAAACTCTGTTCTAAGAAAGAGCAGGCAGAAGTAAGTTGCAATGAGAACACAAAACACTATCTTACAGAATGCAGCAAGGCAGGTTAATGGCGGAAAATCAATCCTACAGAAGTAAAATGAATAACCCTCTGCTTGGCAGCACCTCTTGGGCCACTTCCACTGCGCAAGAGGGAAAACAAACAGCCTAGTAGCACTCTGACATGTAGCTCACTTTAAGAATGAATTCAAGTAGCATCTTCACACGACAAATGATGCTAATCTCTGTAACAGAAACATCAAACTATATTTAAAACAATTGTCTGCAAATTTTCTGATAATACCATTGTAGCAGCAGTTTTTTACCAAGAAAGAGGACATAGGGAGCAACCTTCTGCCCTAGGCAGCAACGCAGTAAGAAAGCAAGAGAGAACTTTATTCAGTATGATGCTGAGGGAGGAGATCCACCAACACTCGAGCAGTTGACACACCAGTTCAGCAATGCCCAGGAGGGAAAG
>NW_010428595.1:38515-47412 GCF_000710305.1 Buceros rhinoceros silvestris
GGGAAAGAGGCTTTAATTGTGCAGCCTGCGGTGTGTCAGCAGCAACTCAAGTAGCGAACGTCAGTAAGACAATGAACTTCAGTTACAAGCACCGCTATTGCATGTTCAAGGACAGCAACACAACTTTTATTGAAAACACACCAGACAATGAGAAGAGTCTTTGTTCAAGAAAAAGTAGATTCAAATTTAATTTCCAACAAAGGAGATAACTGTGGGGTCACGAGAAGTAACGTGACATCTCTACACCATCTTTCTCCCACTGAAAAGTGAAAAAGATACAAGTGCATTTATCTCACTTTTTGCTTGCCAATTACAAGCTTTTTGAGTCAAGAACACTTGATATTAAGAAGTGTTTGCACATCTGCTCAAATCTCAGCTCTTGATCTACTTCTAATACATTTAACTAGTGATTATTAAATGAAAGGCATTTAGCACATATGCAGCTTTCCACAGCGGTGAGAAAGCGACGAATACAATAGAAATAAGACACATTAAGGTATTAGAAAGTTTCACATTTTCTTCAGGAAACAAACTGACGTTGCATCTTTTTTATTATAAGATCTTAAAAGAGAGAGAAGACTTCTTAGAAATACCTAGCCACATAAACTAGTAACAACATGTAAGCAGGATAGAGCACAATCTAAGTGCACACTGAAGACAACAAAAGGTGAAACAGCAAACACTGCATATGTTGGAGACTTTTTAAAACCTCATGAATAAATATCCTCACAGTTAAACCACTATTATCAAAGTCGTCTCCTCTAGAAATCCGGAATCAATTCAGGGACCTTTGAGAATGAGATATTACTGTAACTGCTTGCCTTTGCCTGATGCTACTTTGATCAGCACAAAACCAGCCAAGACTGCCTTTGACAGAGTGCCAGTTTAGTTATTTCATCTTTCCTGAGGCGTTCAGTGTAACAGCCATTTTATTACCTGAAATAAACTTAGAACTGAGATCATGCCAGTCTTGGTTAAACCACAAAACAAACAAACCCCAAAACCAAATGGGACTAAAGGCGTTTTTATTTCCTTGCTGAAATGTATAATGAAAAACTTTCCACAACACTCTACTGCGGACACTCCCATCTTCTGCTTATCACCCCACCACAAGGCAGTTTGCCGGAAGTTGCTCAGCAAACCTTTCGGTTGCCGATTACTTTGTATTCTGTATATGCTCCACTGTCAACAGTTATGAATGAGTTATAAATGGATTTAAATAAATAAAATCAACAACTTTGGAGCAGTGATGGGTGATTTTTCCAAAACGCACATAAACACCGATGTTCTTTTGACAGGAACGATACATTTTCATCAGACTTGCCAATTTTCCCAAGACACAAACTGTTAATCAGATTATTCTAGGGCAAGGTCTTATCAATATGTGACTGTGATCAGATTGTTCCTTAATCCTTTCTTTTTTTTAGTAATGTAAGAAATTCTTCCTATCTGACAACGCTGACTGTTGTTGATCTGTGGCTGAAAAGAAATTATTTATTTTTCTTAAAGCAAGGGAGAGCTCATTGATCTACTGCTGATGTTAATTAGCTGCTATCTTTTTAGTCTGTCTGCCACAGAAGTAAAGGATACGTGTCAGTGCTTGGTGTGAGGGGAAGGACGATGCCTCTGTGTATTCTCACAACCTCTGGACACATTGATTGAGTTCAGCTAAATTCAAATGAGGGATAAAAAACCTCAAAGATTAAGTTCTCACCAGTGTAAGGAAATACACAGGCAAGCTGCAGGGACATATGGTCAATGGGAGACATAAAGCCAAAGCTGCTTATACAACAGGAAACCCATATGATAAATGAGAGGAGTAGAAAGAGGAGATTTCTTATAAACGCCTAACTGTGGAAAAGCTTCAGTTGGGCCTCAGACAACCATTCCCCAAGATGGTCCATAAGCCATGAAAGGAACCTCACCTCATACTGCCTCACTGAGCTAACTACATCAGTACAGTAAGCTTTAGTCCTGTCAGTAACAGTATTTATATTAAAATTACAGATGTTGGGAATATTTCAAGAGTTATCAAATTACCCCCCAAAAGAACTACTTTCTCCTGTGAGGAATAAAAAAAGAAAGGCCACAAATAACTGATTAAAAAAAAAGACGATACCCCTAACACCACAATACTAGGAAATTTTTACTCACAGTAAGTAAAGCCTCTGAGTACCACAGGCAGAGGTGACTCCTGCCTCATTAACAGGTAAACTAACTAGGAGGCTGGGTCTTATACCCAAAATATTTTATCCTGTGACAGAAGTTTCAAGGAAGAGTGATTCCCTTCCCACCCTCTGACCTCCTTATCCTCGGCTATGCCTTGCCTGGGATCTTCGGATCCTGTGCAGGTAGAAACTCTGCTCTGGCACCTTCCTGGGGCATTAGGAGCATCTCCAACAGAGAAGAAAAGCCTGGCACTTTTTTTACTGATGGAAGACTATAAGCACGTAGCAACATGCAGGTTGAGTAGAGGAGATAAGCTGGCAGGGAAGTAAGTCCACAGCAGGGCACAAAAGCAGCACGGCAGATGCCCAGACAAACCAGTGCCCAGTGATTTTGGCATCAGGTATGTTCAGAGTCACAATAAAACCACAGCACCACTAAGTCCCAGGGTTGCAGAAACCACTTTAACTGTTATAACAGTCGGAGTCAAGTGCGGAGTGATTTGGCTGTGCATTTTGGGAGGACTCCAACCTTTCCTTTGCATTAACTTCCTTATAAACACACGCTTCCTATTCACACAGATTACAGCAGCGGCTTAGGCTATTAAGAATGCAGGGTCCCAAAATTATTTCCCAAGTTTATCTCTGAACGATCCAGAGAACAAGACAGCAATATAATGCTGCTGGCTCTATTACCAGGTATAGTTCCAGCCAACTACAGATAATATCATGGAAGTAGGAGATCCATTCTAAGTACATAATAGTCCAGATGGAAACTCCTTTGGTCATCCCACTGCAAACATCTGCCAGCACTCGTACTACAAGGAAACACTGAGAAACAACCTGTTGCTTCTAGCCAGCCCAGTGAAAGTCTACCAGTGGTTGCTGTTGTAATGATGAGGACTCATTTACAAAATGTCACTCACCACAAAGTGACTTTCTGCCACGGAAAGTAAGAACTAGAAATCACTACTAAAACTCACTCCTGAACTGAGCTGAGCAAGGCTACTGTCAGAGGAGATCTTCAAAATACTACAGACCAAGGTGATACTGCAGGAGAGAAAGAAACAGGGAAACACTGACTGCAAGGAGGAAAGAGAGCAGCAGACTGAAGGGGAAATAAAAAAGGCAGGGAACTTACGGAAGAAAACTGGAAAAGGGCCTGCTGGACGAGAAGAGATGATGAGTATCTGAGCAGGGAGTACTAAACTAAGAATGTAAGTTGAATGAAGGGATTAAAGGAGCCTAAAACAAGAGCAGAAGTAGATCTAGAAGTGTCTGTTACCTGCTTTCTACATAAGCCAGCTAGAGCTGTAGCTCCACACTACATCATCTTTCTCCTGAAGAAATGCAGAATCTTTTATCACAGAACAACCTTTCTGGAACAGCAGCTAGTTGCTACTCTTTCCTGTGTTTCCTCCAACTTTGGCACAGTTTGTACAGGGCTGGGACTGCCGGAAGGAAGTTATGAGCTCTCCCTGCCCATGTAGTATTATTCTGAGAAGAATGATGTTTTAGAGGTAGATAAATTCTTGAAGAGATTGGATTCATGATAATTTCAACCAGCTATTGTACCCTATTGCTACCCACTTACTCTCATTTCCTGCTTCTTTCTTATCTAAATTTTAGACTTGGCAGCGTTGCTTTTCCTGAGAGATTTAGCTGTACGTGGTCAAAGCCACAGTAATTCAGCTGTGGCACATGAAGTTTTAACAGATAATATGCATGCAGGGCTTTTCTCACACACCCTCCCAGAAAAATCTTAATAGAAGTGGAATGTAATAGGAAGAAAGCTGGTATTAGTTACCCCGGAGAGTATAATGCATACAGTTTCTGATTTCGGCTAAGATCTAGTCTTTCAAGGAAGTGCCAAATAAGCAATAGCCTAAGCGATAAAGCACTGAATAAACAAGGTAATCAATGAACTCTTCCACGGTTGACTAGGAGAATCTGAAAAGCGAACTCCAAACAGTATTTTCAGATAATCTGACTGCTTGCGTGCTAGATTTGTCTAACGATGGCAGGTGAAGTCCAGGGAAGCTATGGTCCTATACGACAGAAGTGACAGAAACACTTTACGTGATAAGAGCTTCTTTTAGGAGTGCAAACAGTGTAAGCACTTTCCTTTTCCTTTTTTACTTTATTAAGACACAGCGCTTAAATTCACTGCTGCACTACTACAGACTGTGGTACTAAACAGGAAGGCAAAATCACTGGATAAGGTTGGTTGGCTGGTTTTGGAAGCTCGGTGATCACAATGTGCACCTTGTACTTAATTGCACACTTTTCTCACCGTCCGTACTGAACAATTAAAACATTCACCAAGAGGGAAGCCATAGCTCAACTCCTTATGTCCTCTTTTGGGTCAAGATACGGCAAATACTAATGTGGGCTCAGTTAACACACCATTTACCCTTGAGAGAACTGCGTCATATGCATTCTTAAGTCAAAAGGCAAGCACTCCCTTCCGCAAAAAGATCACGAGGGAATCAAGGTTTCTGTGTCGCAAGAACCAAACACAGCCAGACATTTTCCTTTTCAATGGAAAAGGAATTTTTTTTTTTTTTTTGGTCTGTAATACACTGCAATTGATATATTAGTATGTTTTACTACTTGGTAAGTAAAATGATAGAGTAGATAAAATTGAGTCCTCTTGAAGTACCCACTTTTCCTACGTAATCAATGAAGGAGAAGCAGGTGCATTTCAAGGACGCACCCACCTAGCGCTGGTGACAGAATTTAGAGACAGTACAGAGTGCTTACGCTACTACCTTTTCCCCAGGGACAGACAGGAAAACTAAGCATTTACTTCAGACATTCTGGTTTACTGCCTGCTGAAAAGCTAAGTGTTTTCTTGATGTAGCAGGGGTCACATCTCGAAATATTCCTTGCAGAGCAGCAAAGGTTTTATTGTTTTCCCTTAAATGCTCCCTTCCTCCCCCAGTGATTGGTCCAAGAATATTATCTTAAGTTTGAGGGGAAGAGCAACTATAATTAAGGTTACACAACCCTTTCCATTAAGATTCTACTTTGAATTGTTAGTTCACTTTGAAAGGATAAAATTTAAACTTACAACGTCATTTAAAGAAGAAAAAAAATACAGCTTCTTTTTTTTTTTTTTGAGATTTTACTAGTACCTCATGTTCAAGAGCAGGATTTGATATTCTGTACCAAGGTAATAAAGGTATGAGAGATGTAACTGTTGTAAGAGCCAGCTCCTGTAAGAATGTGAAATCACCTCTTCCTAACAAAGCCTCGTTAAAATTCAGCAGGTACACACTTTGAGGATTCAATCTACGCAGAACGTCTGCCAGGTCAAAAGGTTAGACAAGACTTTTCCGTGCCGTTCTTCTCCCTGGCAGATGGTAACTGCTGCCACATGAAGCAAAGGCAATAAGGCGGGGGGAGATGAGAGAGAAGCTTCTTTCTACGTGTTGTTACTGAGGCCGGCGCCCAAGCTCCGGTGAAGACGGACAAAAGCAGCCACGTGCATCACAGAGGAGGAAGGAGCAACCAGAGGGAAATATTCAAGCAATAGTCCGGTGAAAAAGAGGAAGATGAGAAAGTTCTCATGAGAGAGTTCTCAGGACTCTGACTGCGGTGTTGACCAGAAAGAAGTTTGAAATCAGTATTTGGGAAGAAGTTGGAGAAATAAAGCAGAAATGAAACGAGAGAATGTTCCCCTGCAAAACGTGGACTTGAACACCTGACGCCAGTGAAACAGACAAAATGTGAGAGACGATTACAAAAACCCCGCCAATTTTACTTACTGACTTCGCCTGTGTAGAAGCCTGAATCTCACTGACAATATTCCTGAGCCTCATATGGTGCAAATGAAGTGCGTTTGTGTTATCTTTGTTGGTTTTTTCCCTTGGCTTTTTTTTTGCCAAGTCTTAAAAAACAGAGAATTGCTTTAAAGACACATTATACAGGTAAGTTCTGTGAAATTGAGTACTTATATCAGAAAACCTTAGATTTAACACAGCCTTTTCGAGCTACTGTTCGATACTTTGTCCACAGTGGTTGTTGGCAATTCTCCTCCTCCTTCCAAACGGACACTCGGCAACGGAACTTTATTCTAAGACTCCAACCAGATGCCAATCACATTGATTCTTATTACATGTGGTGACCAACTCTCTCCATTTTGTTTTCTTTTCCTCTGCACACTGTTGCTATTTAAAAAAAAAAGTTGTAATTTAGTTTAAAAAACCAAAACTGACGGTGGTTCAATGCACCAAAACTGGACCTTGCTGTAACTTAATGCCAGGCCTCTTTCAATACATTAGGTAATGTAAATCTTTCCATCTGAAGTTTGTACCTCAGAATACAAATGTTAAGTTTCTAAAGAATGGGCTCTCCCTTTTAAGTTTGTTTTTACACTGCATAATAGACTTGGGAAAAAAGGAAGATATGTTAAGTTCATATGGGCTGAAAAAAGAAAAGGTTACAGGAGAACACGTGCTTCCTCCTCTGTGTGACCGCTCATGCACTGCATCTATTGCCACAAGCTCGCAGGGCTGAGTGAAAGCTGGGAGATGAGAGAATGGCAGAAGAAGATCTGCACCGGGGCCCCTCTCGCTCTTCCTGTTCCTTTGCTCTTGCTTCCCAATCCACGTAGCAATCACCACAGTGTGGTGTTCGGCACAGGCGCTTCCGCGGCCAAGGTCCATCTCAGCCTGGACCTATGAATTCCACCCAGAACACCTGAACGTCCCTGGTTAAAGGGCTACTGTAGCTACTCCTCCTTCTGAACCCACGCATCACTAAGATGATTTTTAAAAAGGAGCTGTTTGTTTCATAATTGGGACATCAAAAGCCCATACCTTGTTTCTCAGACCATTCTTTCCTGTATTTGTGCTTCAATCACATTTTTGATAGGCAATTTATCTAAAATAATCTGAAATATCACTGACTGCTGTTTCAGGTGAAAACAGTGTGTCCTACACTGAGTCAAATTTTGCATTCAATGTCTGAATTATCTGACAGGTATCGTGCCCTGCTAAGAAGAATGACGAGGCTGAAAGCCTGGAGGCTTCACTGTAGGCAGCAGATTTGTCATTTCATTTGCTTGCTTTAACTTTTGAGGCTTTGTTGGAAACATGCTTGAAAACCAGGAGATTCTGAGGTTACTTACTACCCAAGGCTTCCAAAAGGGGCCCTGCCATTGAACCATTAAAATTAAATAGGTTCAAAAAAGAAAAACAAACAGGAAAAAACCCCAAGCTAGTTTTACAGCATTTCTTCATAGTGTGCTACCTACAGGGGCCGATCTCCCTAAGCAGTGGCCAGCTCTAAAGGCAAAAAGTAGAATCATGTGGAGATATAAATCAGTTTTGTCTCCTTACTGTCTCTTAGAATATAATTAGCATTGAATGGTAGGAAATACTCACGTATGCCCAGAAGACAAAACCTTATATAATACATTCTGAGTGATAAAGCTGGAATTCCTATCATCATTTCACCACTTTGCAGAAGCTAAGAGACAACTAAAGAAAGGAGTTTTGTACAGCTTTTTTTTTTTTTAAGAACTGATAAACATCACTACAAGTTTATCACAAGACACTGATTCCACTTACAAATTAAGTCATTAAATAACAGCTACTAGCACTAATTTCCAAAAGAGCATTGTGCAAGGTACATCGAAGCTAACACAGTGCAGTATGTGAAATTGCCTCTGTTTTGCTCAAAATTCTAGGGACTTCAGAGAAGCTGAAAAGCAGCAGCCCACATAGGTCTTGCATCTCCAAACTTCTGGTGGCAAGCAAGCGTGAACCCATAAGCACCTGCTTCCCTTTTACAGCAAAGCTGTATCAGCACTGGCAGGAAAAGAGAAAGCTTTACAGCTACACAGGCACCTTTATAATTTTAATATCTCAAAATTATGGCATTTTCAGTAAAGACTGCTGTTGAATTCCTATTTACTTTTACAAATCACTTTGTTTCACAGTTCTCTCTATCTCCTACTGTTAACTCCTAAAAGGAGCCTTTCAAAGATTCATTCAGTCTGTTAGGATTCTAGATGTTAAAATTGAATTTTTCTTGTCTACTTGCTCTTTTGAAAGGCTTAGAAGTCATTTGTGGCAATCAGCATAAAGGGATTTGATTGACAAGAGTTTAAGTGATCTAGAGAAGATTCATCAGGGGAAAATTGATAAAATTATAAATTAAATGGCAAATGGAGTTTTCCTCTGCTCTTAAGACAAAATACATTCTTTTAGATGCGAAAATCGTTCTAAAAGCCTTCACAAGTTGTCAGTGAAAAGCTCAGAACTGCACAGCATAATCTTTCAAATAACACTCTGCAATAGTAATCAAATAAAAAGAAAGGATAATAGGGCAAGCATCACAATGACTACCAAACCAGTCTGTTGACCTCATTCACACACACCACCACAACCACAGCTACCAAATTCCAAGTAAAATACAGCTAAAACACCATTATATCTCTTCCTGTGGAAATGATGGCTTCCCCCCCCCCTTTTTTTCTGACTGTTCTTTCCTTCCCAGTTTGCCCTCTCAAATTGCCTCTCTCTGCAATTCACCTTTCTCCTTCTACTGACATAAAGAGAGCCCAGCTGGAGAGTCCTTGCACTCTGCCTCACGGAGGAGAGGGGGGAAAGCCTGTGTCCTTTCCAGCACTGCTCCATAAGCGCCCCCAGCAATAGATGGGCAGTGAGACGGGAGCAGCAGTCCCTGCTGAAAACGCGTAGTACCACAGATAATGAAAACAAG
>NW_010428595.1:47467-52304 GCF_000710305.1 Buceros rhinoceros silvestris
GTACCACAGATAATGAAAACAAGCACCCAAAGACAGCTCTTTAAACTGTCTGGCTAACTCTCAATGAGAGCACCATAGGAAAAAGAACTGAGTGTCCCCATTTTTATTCTCCTGTTTTATTACCCTGTTTATCCCCCTGTTTTTATTCTCCTGTTCTGCATTTTCATTCACCAGCTCATGAGGAAAAAGAGTTGGCTGATAATTTTTTCTCCTCCAGTTGTGTGAACAGTGTTATTCAGATAGAACCTAGCACAGGTAAAAAGATCTATTTATTTATTATCCCAAAGTGCAGGTTATTTTATATGCTACTGCCACTTCTTGCAAAGCCCTTGCTCTAAGTCCCAGACAATCCTATCACCCAATTCAAAATTATTACCTTCCACCCCGCATAGCATCTACTGCAGTTCAAGGCTGTCTCAAATTAATTTGCAGGATATTTAGCAAGAAACTTATATAGAACTTATATAGCTTACAAGAACTTGTATAGCAAGAAAATTTTTCTCTGTTTAAAACTACTGCAGAACATAGACTTAACATTTTTGTGATGGTGTTTCAACCCCACATATCCATCTACTCATTTAAGTTTTCTTCAGGTTTTCTGGGCTTGTCACCATTTTTTTGTGACTCCTATTTATTGTTATCTGCCAATGTAACTAATGTGTTAATCATACTGGCTTTCATGATCGGTTTTGTGACATAAAAGCACTCAAGTTTGCTTACATTTTAAGAAAATTAAGACATTTAGGTCTAAAAAACCTACCACACTTTTGTACTAACAATTTTCTATAAATATTAAGACTTTTTTCCTTTAAATCAGGTTTATATCCATGAAATTTTTCCAACCTACTCCTTCATGCTAACATAATAATGAATTTATATAATTAGATTGCCTGTATCTGGTAATTTACTGTAGCTTACACACTTTAGTATTTATTGGAGACATAAAAGAAAATAAAGCAGAGTTGACATGCCAACACAAATGAAATTTAACACAGAACACTCAGCAATTTTTCATTAATGATAAAAGATGTAGTTATGAAAGACTGCACACAGGTCACTCACTCGCTGAAACACTGCAGAGACTAAGGGATCTGTGCAAGCTCATGACAGGTACAAAGCGATACACCTCAATCTAACACACCGCACTGCGCCTCCACCCCGCAAACCACCTCAGCCCTCTGCCCAATTACTCTTCGTGAACATTATCTATCTCTGACAGAAGACAAAAGGACCCTAACCTACACAAACATATAGCGTAGGTATAAACCTACACTATTAATCTAGAGATTAAACACGTGATCTGACAATAATAAATATTAAGGTCAGGAATTACCAGTTACAGACTTTAAACATGACTCTTTACTTTGTATGATCTTTGCAAATCCAACACATAAACAATCTGTGTTTCAAGGAAGTGCAAGATATGATTCAGTTACTTCTTTGCAGGCTGACCAGAATATTTTCTAATAGATTGGCAGCAACGTATTATTTCAATGCTGTAGATACATTTTTAAAATTCTTATTAAAAATATAATGCAGTACCCATTAAAGCCAATAGGAAAGTTTCTTTAGAGAATACAGCATCTTGATTAATTTTATGATCAGAACTTGTTTGTTCAATTTTTTTCTTATATTCATCCAAGATTCAGATAATCAGAAATTTTTACATCTTTTAATTACACATTCCAGATAACAACAGCCTCAATTTCTGCGTAGTTGTAATTTAGAAAAAAATTTTTTTTTTTTAAGCACAGTAAAGATTTTATCAGATTTTAGTGGCAACCAGCATCAGTCTGGACTTAATTAGGTGGGGGTTTTTTTAATAACATGAGCTAATAAGAATTGCCCTCTGTAACAAAAGCTTATTCTGCTTTCACAGTATTTGTCTAAATTTTACAGAAATTATTTAATAAGTGTGTAAACATTTAAAAAATTCTTAAACTAGAAAATAAGTAATTTTTCATACGGTCATAGAGCGTTGTTAAAATTTTTAGTCTTATGAAAGCCTAAGAAATTGTTAAAATAACTGCTATTTACCTCGGTCAAATTCTACAGTGGGTGAAGCGACACTTGCAAGCTTTCACACACCTATCGCAGAAACTGTTAGTGATAAAACACGCAGCTGCAAAGACCTCGCGTGCAGAAGTGCCTGACCAGCTGGCATGGACCAGCATGGACCTCCGGTCAGTCAGCTCTGGGGCCGACTGTGCCTTTGCAACCGGCTTTAGACCGTTCTGCACCGCGGTTCCTGACTTAGCTCAAAACACAAGCGACATGCAAAAATCTCCACGTACCTTCTCATACAATCCAGTGCCCGGATAAAGAAGTCTTTGTGAAGCTGGTGCTCGTCCCTCAAGATGGAGCACTGCTCCAGCGTCACCGACATGGATGTCCGGTCTTTGGCACTTTTGCAACAGGTGAAACGGACTCCATTGAGCTTACGGCAAATCTGAAATAGAGGCAGATGTCAAAGGACTGTCCTTTCCACACCACGTGTTCTCTACAGGCTAGGCAGGCTGTGAACTCCCACAAGTTTGTAGTCACGGACAATGAACAGAGAGAACCACAGTATTTCTCAAGAAGAAAATAGGTCTTTAAAGATAAGTGACACCAGCCTGAATCATATGGCTGCTGACGCGTGTCTGCAGTTCAATCAGGTTAGAGCTGCCTTGGAGATTTCATATTCTAAGGATTATGCCCATGCGTTCTGACACAGTGCCACAAAAGGTGAAAAGAACTGTAAATTCATCATCTGTTTATAAATTTCCAGCATTAGGGTCTACAAATAGCTACTGATCTCTAGCCCATTTCCAATTTGTCCAAATGACACATTTTAAAAGCAGATCTTCAGGGCTTTCATTAGCAAGACAAGTCTACAAATAACCTAATGACCGCAGAAAAAAGGAGCCCTTATGAAGAGAGAGCCGCACACAATTGTGCACTGCGGTCACAATCGGGTCTCCTCCTGCCCACTGCAACACCCTCCTAATCAAGCGAAGCAAGAAACTGAGAGTGAACACACACAGAAAAAAGAAAAAAAAAAATTACTGTTCTTAGTCCTAAGCATTTTAAGCAAGTCACTAAAATGTCTACACAGCTTACCAAACTATTGCATCCAATTTCCTGAACTTGAAATAAGAAGTATTTGTTAGCCTAGACTATAAAAGGAAAAGTTGCCTCATTTTTCCTCGCTTTCTGTGACAGCCACACTACTCAATTAAAGCTTAACTGCCTGAACATCTAATGAATGTGAAAAAATTAAGAAAAAATTTTGCTAAGTCTTAACTCTGGTTCTCATGAATGTAGAGAACTAACTTCTCATGAGTGTGTGGATTCAGGCACATCTGAATTTAAACACGGTCCTCATTTCCAACAGGTAAAAGCACATGACCCAGAACAATTCAATACTAACCAAATGACTGCTGTGGATTGTCTACTTTCACTGTATATTTTCACAAAATTATAAGGGATAAGGGAAATGAGACTTATTTTTAAGGATAATTTCTCACCTTAAGAATTAATCTGAGGTTGTACCAGCCCATTAGTTTTTACTTGGGTTCAAGCAATATTTTGCTAGAAAAAGAAAAATTTGAAGGAGAGCTGATGTGCCCATGTGTGGGTCTACCTCTGCCCTGGTATTATTTGTCCTAAGAAAAGGCAATACTTGGCTTTGGTTGCTCCTATCCTTGGACAACCATAGATAGAACAGTAGCAAAAAAAGGAAAGAGTTATGAGAATAAGCAAGGCAATAAATTACAGCACTTAGCCTTCATCCTACGCAACTTCCCAGCTTGGCTATCAACCGTTTAACTGCGATATTCAGGATGAAACTGGAAGATGATCTTCATAATCTCACTTCAGCAAATAAGCGCTTTTTAATCCATTAATTGCATTCCCAGAAATTCTTTTAAAATCAATGGCCCAAAAAATACTTACAGTCTTTAAGGCCTTTGCAATATCGTGGTAAGGGTAATCTCAGAAATTATATCCAGGCAATTTATTAATTGAATCTAACTTTGAACCCAAAGAGGTAAAGGCTAGTAAAGGAGAACCTGTGAGTGTTTCTTCCCTCCTCTAATTCAAAACTGTAAAACTTAAATCTGTTTAAAAATTTAGAAAGTCACATTGAGTTTTAAATAAAATACTAAAAAAAAAAAATTCTTTAAACATAACACTGTGAAATAAGTTAGCTGCTTAACCAAAGAGATTAATTCTCTTTAAACTAGTTTCTTTTGAAGACCATGAGTCACTGTGAGCATTCAACGAATGAGTCATAAGAAAAATCCAGGTAATTATTCTGGATGAGCGATGGCCTGTGATGCAGGGAGGGGAGACTAAATCCCAAATCTCAGCTGAGAGCACACACATAAAACGCTGGCTAATGCGAGTCAGCGTTGAACTGAGAAGCATTCCAGGCACAACAAGCAAACGACCATAACCACAAGCTTATTTGGCCTTGAAGTTACGTACAAATGTCTCAATTGATTTTAAATGGATTTAATAGAAAACACTCTGTTAACTTAAAAAAACCCAAACAACGAGAAAATCCTTAGACTCTGATTTAAGGAGAAATGCAGGTTAACCCGATAGACTGGCCCAGCTAAATTCTCAGAATAACTCAGTTCACTACAGAGCAGCAGTTAAATAAAGTAATTCTTTAAAATGGACAAACACAATGACGTGATGCTCTGTATAACTGGTATTGTCCTTTATTAGATTTCTAGTAACATCATACCAGAAGACACAGCTTCTGATTAGCGTCTGGCCTGAAGTTTATCCTCAATTTTGCTCACTTCCCCCCCTCCAAATATTGAAGATACAGGAGGGAAACAGAACC
>NW_010428595.1:52350-66188 GCF_000710305.1 Buceros rhinoceros silvestris
GGAAAGAGGACTTCAGATTTCTTAGAGCTCTAGAAAGTCTCCCTTATGAATGCAGATTTGAATTACCAGGATCGTGATTAAGTTTAAAGATGGGAGGATGACAATGGCATATAAACCCATGAAGACTAAACCAAGTATAAATCAATACTCCAATTATCTCCCCTGACAGAGGATGCGGTTTAGCTTAGCAAAAGGTGCATCTTTACAAATAAAAATATATAACATTTAAATCTCTGTCCTATTATATTTAGAATATGAAATGTTTGTGATACCAATTTCCAAAAGCTGTCTTTTAAAATGCAGATGAGTTCTCACAGTTCCATTACAACAGGGATTACGTGCAAGTACGTGCAGATACATCTACATGGATACGCATAATCTCGTACGTCTACTACGATAACAAAGTGATATTCAGTAACTAAATGTAACATAACGTGCGGATCAGTGGGTCCAGAAATACTCCTTTCAGAAGGTTACAGTAAGCTAACAGAAACGGAATACAGTGATGGAAAAATCTGAACCATTTTCTAGGTCCAAAGAATGCTTTTTACTCATGAAATTATTTTCAAGGAATCCTCAACAGATGGTAGAAGACAACTTTCTATATCAAAATATTAAGCAAATTCTGTCGTATTTTGTAGCTCATCCTGTACTGATTTGTCGTTCACTGCTTTAAAAAGCAATGTTTCATAGTAATTGCAGAACTGGTGCTGCAAGAAAACCTTCTATTTTCACTCACGACAGATGTATACTGCAATAACGTGATAATATTTAACCACAAGGCAATAGAAAAAAATTACAGCAGTGTTATTAATACAAAGACCTAGTTAAAATTATCTTTCCTGGTGTTAATTAGAAGTCATGGAAAAGTTATTAATATTCTGCATCAAATATTTGCCTTGAAGAGAATATGCATTTGAAAGTTCCCCAAAACACAAGGTCTTGCTTCAGTTTCAGTAGATCCCAAAGTCTCAAGTCTCTGCTCGTATAAACGGGCAGAGACACCAGGGATACTTTCCTAAATCTACGACACTTATCTGGTTGAACTCCACATTCCTGAAAAGCTTCATCTTTTTATAAATATCAAAGGGTTGTTTGTAGATTTTTTTTTTCTTAAACAGGCATGTGTAAAAATCACAGAATTAGGAAACAAAGGAATTATGTGAATAAATCAAAGTAATTATTATTCATTGTTTGATAAAGGTTTTATTAGTGTTCTCCCTGTGTCTGACTGTCAGCATATCTAGCCGATTTTGTGTTGCCGTCAGTGCCCTTGGAGTAGCTGTCACTGGCTAAAAAAACCCTTAGTATATGATTGACTGAAAGTTGTACTGATACAATTAAACACTTTTTTATAAAACAGAAGTACTTTAATGACAGAAAATCTCCAAAGCTGAGTGCAGTAATGTTAAAAAAAAAGACAGAGCAATTAATCACGTCCTGCATCAATACCTCAAGGCTTACGGACACTAAGCAATAAAAGGAATGTATTTTGATAACCAATTTTTCTATTAACAAAAAATAATACGATTTTACACAAACAAACCAACCCGTTCAATCCCTTAGCCGAAAACCGTACTGCCTCTCTTGTATCAGGTGATCCATTTACAGCTATGCATGATCATCCATGGAACTGGCTCTGCTCATACTGGGGATGAGGGGATTCCTCTGCCCAAAACCAGACTCATTTAGTTAAAAAACATCCCCGTACAAAAAGCAAACCTCTTTTACCCTGTTACACAACTCCCTGAGGTAAAGGAAAAATTTCTTCACCTGGGATAAAACAACTCCAAGCAGCAGCACAGGCCACAGACTGCCTGGCCAGGAGAAGCTCTGCAGAAAAGGGCCTGGAGGATGTAGGGGACAACAAAGTGGCCAAGACTATTTCTTGCTTTGAATTCTAGCCAGTTCAACCAGTTAAAAGCGTGAGAAAAATAAAATATCTGTAATTTAGGTGGTTGATACATTCATGAGTGGGATGAGACCATCAGGATGAAAATGTTAGAAAGCCATTTCAGCATATCTACTTTAATCACTGCATGTCCCTTAAAAAAAAAAAATAAATCACCGCATATCCTTAAAATCCATTGCACTTAGAGTATCAGCAGGCACGTGAAAAATAGTTCCTCACGTGAACATACTAGAAAGAGGAGAATTTACCGTTGCAGCCAGCCACATGATTTCTACGTTCTTTCTCTTTTTGGCTTGGATATTCTGTTGGAGATTTTCTAGCAATCCTTTTAAATCATTTTGTTCTTGAAAGTGCGGTAGACCTGGAAATAAATGATGATCAGGTTACTCATTACGGTAAGGCTGATGGTATGGCTGTGCTGACTGAAGAAAGCTGTCGTGAAGAACAGGTCTACTACCAGCAGCCTTATTTGCGAGCACAGAGTGGAAAGCAACAGCTAAATATTTAGGCACTAAGGAAACCTTATTTCTTTATAAGTATCGGGATGTCCCCCCCTAAGATCTTCACCCTTGAAAAT
The DNA here is from genome assembly GCF_000710305.1 of Buceros rhinoceros silvestris. Classification (NCBI taxonomy): domain Eukaryota; kingdom Metazoa; phylum Chordata; class Aves; order Bucerotiformes; family Bucerotidae; genus Buceros; species Buceros rhinoceros. The sequence goes on from NW_010428595.1 coordinate 54,840, forward strand.
TGAAGTGTCTTCAACTTTTATCTTCTAAATAGATGGTGAAAACATTCAAATCTCTGCTGTAGTTCTGTTTAACAACTAATAGAGACATTAAGTGGAAATGAGAAGAGAAATAACTGGGTGTATTAAAACCTGCTTTGATGGGATGACTTTTAAATTTTTTAATCAAAATATTTTGCTTTTGTTTTCAAAATGGAATATCTCTTTTTTTTAAAATAATGCTTTCATTCTCAATATAACATAACAGGAGAGTTAAACAGCAGTAAATATCCCTAAAGAAATAATAAAAAAAAAAGGATATTTCTCAGTCTGAAATTAAATGGGACTTGAATTTTGAAATACAGAGTAATTAAAGGTTTATTTCAAATCCAGAATGTTACCTACTTGCCCTGAGTATGGCAGCTGTCCTGAAGTTCTATTAATCACATAGAGGTCTAGTGGGAATTCAAGAGTAGGCAATTATTTAATTCGCTCTTCTTTTTTGTGTGCATATACAGGAGAGCTTTGTTCTTCTGTAAACTTTATCTTCGTTAGTTTTAAAATCAGTAGAAACAACCAAAATCTGTTTTTATAAATGGTTTCTTCTTATGGTAGTGAAGTAAAAAGAAATGTATTAACAGTTATCACCAAGGAAAGGCTCAGAACCAGTTGAAACAAAACTAAGCCAAATTGATAAATCGATAATTTTTCCACAAGAAAAAGTAGGAGTATCCATTTGGAGGTGAGGCGGGGAACCAACCAACCAACACCAACCCAAGCCTCAAACCCTAGAATTTATATTTAGTTCTAAGAGTAAAAATGAGGCAACTACTAATGCAAGTCAAAATCCATCCTCCTAACCTGATCACAGCAGCAATGATCCCTCTTATCAACAGGCTTTTACCTTTTGTCTCTAACGAATCCCATCGTTTCCCTTATCCATGACTCACAGTAAGATGTAATTCAAATACAGTCAAAGAGAACTATTCTAAAAATGTCTACATTTTCTTACTCATACTGTGCTGTCAAAAAGAAAAAAAAAGTAGAAAAAGTAAATTCAAACTAGTTCTGTAATAATCTTAATGAGGATTGTTTTATCTGTGTATTACAATTCCTGATCAAAGAGTTGGATAACGCAGAGCATATAAAAACACATCACAACCTGCTAGACTACTACACTTCTGCATCTGCTTCTGTGAAACACACTGCACGCAATAAGTACTCTAAAAAGATGCTTCCAGATTATGAGATTGTATCACCAGGTAAACATTTTATTGCTTCAAAGCAGTTCCCCTTCGATTCACCGCAGAAAATGCATCATCTCGGAGAGATGACTTCACCACAGGGAAAACAAGAGTCTCCCAATTTATCATAGTGCCAAATGCGCTGCATCTTGATCGGACGTGATCGATTGCGTGAATTCCTTGTGTCACAAAGCAGTATTAAACCACCAGATCAGTCTCAGAGATTAAGTGAGAGAAGCCTGAAAGTCCAAATCAGCCTCAGACTTTACACCTAAAACGCACACACCGCTACACACGTTACGATGCCATGTAAGAAAATCTGTATTTGTTTGCAGGATTTCTAAACCTTGTGTGCGTCCCGCTGGACCTGGGACAATTCTTTGCAACACTGATGTTGCTGTGAGTGCTAGGGATCAAACCAGCCACACCAAATATCACTTCGGATTCTCTGGTATTATGCTTTCGGCTGTTTAAACGGAGTTTCAGGGCACTATTCTCCATTAATGATGTACTACAGAAGGCGGCGCACACGTTTCTGCGCCCTTACTGTCGTTCGCTATTCTGTAAAAGCAGTCCTATTTTGGTGTCTAAACCAGAACCACATCATCTGGTTGGTGATTTTGGTAGGAATCTTTCTGGGAGCACAATGTTATTGTTTTCAGAGTTTCCTATTAACAGAATCAGAGATTAAGAAACAGGTGAGTGTCAGTATGTATATCCAACTAAAAGGAGATAGAGAGTCAGTGCTTGGCATATGCAGTCACATGGAGCTGAAGACTTTTAATAACTGGGAAAAGAGAGAAAGCTAGAACATTTCTGTAACTCCCATTGCCGGTAATGAAGAAAAACTAATAGCAAAAGTGGCAGTACCCTTACAGGAGTGAAAAACTGAATTCTTTGAAACGGAACGTAAAAATGAAGCAGCAGGCAAGCGAGGCTGCCTACGGATGGTGGCTGCAACAGCCTGGCTGCGAGTCCTTAAATCCTGTCTGGCTTTATGGGCACCCTTTGGAACTAACAGCTTTGTGAGACCTGCATTTATTTCGAGCACAGATTGGCACTAGAGGAAACTATCTGGAAAGGTGTGACAAACCATCAAGGAGCCATCAACAGTGAACGACTCTCACTTGGCTACAACACCAGGGCTGCTGCCAGCTTGGCTGGAGGTTTATCTTCCTAAGCACTTCAGCACAGACAGAGGTGGAGGAACAGAGGAGGAATTGAAGCCCTCCCCCAGCTGAACAACTTGGAGAGCTTCACTTTTTTCCAGGGAGCTGGTTTAAAAGGCACATTCCTCCAAGTCAAAAGAGTGATTCTGTACAATGGCAGGGAGCTACTGGGAAAAGCAGCGGAACCAGAAGGTGCTTGGCGTTTAGTAAAAATTTGGACAAAGAACAGACTGAGATCTTGGAGATAGAGCAAGAAGGTAATAATAACCAGAAAAAACATGATGAATTAGACAAGTGTAGTTCTCAAAAGCCTGCAGAGCCTGGAAGAAGTCCAAGACGACTGTGTGGCTCACTAATAATCCTTCTGCAGGAAGACAGTACAAGGTTAGTTTCTGTTAATGAAAAGCAGCCAATACTATCTGCATGCTAATTTTTGCTTTTATATAATCAGACCTGTTCAGGAGGCAGCAGATCTACCTTACGCCTAACCACAGATGAGGTTAGCTCTTCAGGATGCTTTCTTGGCAGGATTCGCCTGAATTAATTACTGACTTCTTGTGTGAGTTTCTGCGTAGAAATCCTAGAAATACTAGAGGTGTGGGTGGACGTAGGGGCATCCTGCCTGTCACTTAGGGCAGAGCTTTCACTTCCGTCAAAATTATCAACAAACTTTAAATCATCCCGATTTAAAAGATAAACCTGTACACATACACAGAGACACATTAGATATATCCAGAAGCACATACATGTAACGGATAATTTGCGAACGTAATCAGCACGAGGTGTTTTGTAAGAGGACAGAAGATTTCTGTGTGTTTTTAGGTGGCAGTACACACCACGAGATATCCTTATAGGATGATAGATCTTGAGATTTAAAAGATTAAGCACCAGGCCCCCCTTAACCAATGGGAAGGAGCAGAGCCCCAAATCCAGGCTATTTAAAAATCAGGCTGTAAAATCTGCAAGAGCTGGAGATATAGTTTCGGCAGTAAGACTACCTTAACGGGATTAGATTGGTACAAATGGTCTTTTCAGTGTTTGCTTTCAACAGAGTCACAGAATAGTAATGTTTATGACACCAAGTTTCTACAAAATTGGAATACAGGGTCTACGCTAATGAAACCGTGGCGTTCCTATCAGCGACATGACGACGTGGCTCACTGCTTGTACTCGGTTCTGCAGGTTCCTCAGTGGTTCGCCATACCTTAACACCTTTTCAGAGTAAGAACGGAGGGAATGACTGGAACTGATGAAAATTCCACCGAGTATTTCTGTACAAATACAGTAGGTACAGACTGTCCTCTGCTTGAAATATTAGAAGTCATATTATATTAATAACTTAAGTGCTGTTTAGTTCATCATTACTCTGTTTCATTCTCCTGCGGGATTGGGCCTGCAGTCGCTCCTGACTTCATCAGGACCACATACAGGCACAAAGTGTTTCACTTCATGGAACGAGTTACGGGATCGAGGCCAAATCTAAAAGCTGCACGCTATTATTTTGCTAATATTACTTTCTTACAATCTCTAACCTATCCAACATTTTCAAAGTCATTTGGATATTGTATTATTTTGTACTCACAATCAGGAGGCATTTTTTCCGTAAACAGCTTGTAATATTCTTTAAGAATTTCTAAGTTTTCCTGGTTAATGTTTTCCTGCAAAGTGGTATCTCCAAATCTATAAAAAAACCACAATAAAATTATGAAAAAAAAACCCCAAACCAAAACAAAGCTAAATTATCCTTCAGAATTATTTCTTTGCATAAAAAAATAACTGACTTTTTTTTTTCCTGGAGTGGAATGTACCAGATTTTGTCAAATGTACAGTTGCTAATCTCTCACGTTCTTTGGAACTAATATTTGGGAATGAGGCCATCACTCATGGATAATCCATTTACAGACAAACATTCAGTAAAGCACATATTCTTCTCCCCTTCACAAATCCTGAAGAAATGCAAAGGCTCTATGTGGGAATTTCAAATGGCACCACAGGCAGAGAACACCAGCTCCTACATCTCTTGCTGCTGCTGTTGCTTACCTGTATTAAGTTCTACAAGAGCTGGACAACATTGAACCCACACAAGATGGAAGAGAAGCAAGCGTCAGGTGGAAAACCTTCTGGAGAAATAGTTTCTTCTCTAGTCTGAGAATATTTGCTATGAACAGGGAAACCGATTACTTCTCTGGGCCCTTTCTGCCCTACACTGCTCTGGAGTTGTTAGTTATCCGAGTTTCTTGTATCTGACACTAATGAGAGAACCATTTCTCTGCTGTTGAGCAGTGAATTCACCATTAAGCTTCACCGAATGATGACCCGCAGGCTAGCTGGCTTCAGTCATCTGCATTTACGCTTTCTGCAGCACACAGACCTTATCAGTCACTCCACAGTGCTGCAGCTGGCTGAGGAGCACGTTCTGGGGTTTCTCGCAGCAATCAAGTCTGCTGGGAACACATCACCCAAATCCTCGTTATACTGCACCTCACAGAAAACCCAGACAACATTAGGTGCCATTACGCTTCTCCACTCACTGACTATAGCTATACAGGCAAATATCTTTATCTCCGAGATCAAAATTCCTACAACAGCCAAGTTTAATGCAGGCTAAAAAGAAGAGTTAAAAATAAAACAAAACAAAATCTCCTGGTACCTCTACTAAGAGAAGTATGAATGTGAAAATACGAATGTCCCTTAGACATTTACGGTCAAATTTCTGTGACTCATCTTTAGAATAACCTTGAAATAAAAAAAAGGAAGACAGAGAAGGAAATAGAGTACAGAGAGAGGGGCATGGACAAGTGAGTGAAAAATTCAGGTAGAGAAAAGGGGACACAAATCAGAAGCCATCAAATGCACTGCTACATCAGAAAGAACCAAACTTAAATGGGCCGAAGATGGAAACGACTCTGCTGTTTCCTTAGTAGTCATTGCTGCACTGTCACAGGAGAATACTCCTTTTAAATCAGATATATTCTCAACTGTGCTTTATTGAAAGAAGAGATGTTGGCATCTAATAAAGAAACATTTTCTAGAAATTATCACAAAACTTTATTTCTATTCTCATGTTAATTTTCCCACATAGAAAATATTTTTTACCAACACACATGTGCAGTGTTTCCAGCCTCAAAGACCATGTGGAGCTTTAAGATTCAAGCAATATTTTGCATTAAGTCTAATGTTTACACCTGTAAGCGCATTCTGCATGGAATAATCCAACTTGACTTGCTTAATAGATACAAATATTAATATATCTCTATAACTATACATATACAGGTACTAATTTTTCCTTCATGGCTTTCTTTATACTCAGTGTAAAATCACCACTGTGAACAATGCTGCCATTCTTCCTGCCACTCCACCTGCCAGCCAGACATCTTCATGCACCGCTGTCTCTACAAGTCTCCATATATCCAGGCTGTTTCTAAATCTTGTCAGATCTTTCCTCAGGACACTTGTAACACACAGTTCTCCCTGCCTATCCCACCCAGGTAAGCGCTCAAAACCTTCCTTTTTGGTTCCTGCATACTGCTCTGATTTTGGTAAAACGTGACACGTCCTAGTCAGAACCGTATGACTGATTTGGTTGGTTTTCTCTGCTATCACTTCGGCCAAGTCCCTCCTCTCACAGCATCACTTTTCCCTTCTTCATGGCATCAATAATAAGCTATATTCGTGTTTAAGAGCGTTTCAAGTTCTCTAACCAACTACTCAAATGACAGTTTAACCAGTAAAATGACAGTTTTTGCTGTTGTCTGATTCAGCCTATGTATCCCATTTCAAATTTCTACTTAAATTTTCTCACACATCACCACTTAACATGGAGAAGTCTTCCCTAAACACCCACAAAACTATCTGATGGCACTCCTTAGAAGTCTTCCCTATTACTAATGACCACTCCTCAACCCTGGAAAAACACCCTAAAAAGCTGAAAAAAACAATCTCTTTGTAGATGAGAACCTGTCAATCATGTTTAAGATAACAAGAATTTCAAATTTTCAAACTCATGTTTGAGAATGCCGAAGTACTGTATGTAAAGAAAACATCTGTGAAACACGTTTTATATCTGTATCCAACGGAAACTTGGTGTTGACTATTGAAATAAAATCCTGCACACAGTCGTATCTTCACTTGGACTTTTTCATTATTTTGCATTGCTTCGCAGCTCGTGCTTATTTCCTTTAACGGTTTTTAAAAAAATACACAGTGAAGCAGTGTGAGATAATCCAAGATTTATTTTTAATCCCGAGAGATATCCTGTACTAGGACGGCATTCTTGGACAGAAAATGAAACACAATTTTTCTTACCTCTCTGCAAGTGTTTGCTGTTCATTGATTCCAACATTAAAGAGTACTGGATACATGCGGAGTAGCTTTCCTTCTTTAATCTCTTGTGGCAGCAACTCAAACATCTTTGCTGGAAGCTGGACCTCTATAACGTAATGTTCACTAGGAAAAAGAAGAATAAGATTGGGAATATTGATTGGTTTGCTTGAAATTAGAACCTCCCTAAATTACAGGGGACACGTGGTTTTCATAAATCAGTTCCCCCCTTTTCCCCTTATTGTATTGAACCATAAAATGTGCCAATTCAGCCTGCTTAAGAGCATAACCAAGCTGTAAGGGAAAAGGCAGGTATAGACTTATACTCTTTTGATACTGACTTCTTTACTGAAGTGAAAACAGAACTAAAGATGAAAGCAGCTATCAAAATATCACTGAGAACACCTCAACTCTTCAAATGCATCTGGCTGAATAACAAAACCAACTTCCTTTCAGAAGTCACAACTTCGTTGTGTGTATCCACTCTAAATGTAATATGAGCAAAAAACTTCCACAAAAACCCAAAGCAAAATTGCCATTTTCTTCAGCGGCTGGATTTTCTCCCTGGGGATTGAAAGCATCACCGATAACAGAACTGACTCTGAGATTATAACTGAAGGTTCATTACACAAATATTAATCCTATTTTAGGAGAAGAGGTATGATATATAGCAAGTCTAGTTTTGTTTGTCTTCGGACTGACTTTATGAAAAACATGTTTCTTTGGCTGCCACTCCAAATTCTGATCATGTGGAACCCTAAAGACGAATTTCACCTGTCTTTGATGATTGATGTCTGATACCACAACAGAAACAACAGCATGCTGTTAACTTAGTTTTTATTAGCTTTCTTTCCGATGTTAATCAGCCTAATAAAAAAAGAACAGACTAGAAGCAAATCTATTTGTCTCCAGGATTTGGCATTTTAGTCATTCAAAGAGGGCCAACTGATAATGAAGACTGGAGTTCTCTTTCCTGCAGAGCACATTTGGTATAGCGCCAAGAAGGAAGAGTACTACAGCAACAGGAGGAACAGACTATCTACATCCCACCCACAGAAAACAGGCCTAGGAAACCGCACAACTTTTTGCATGTAAAGTTCAAAGGGAAAACGGTTTGCAACTATTAAAACATCTATCATGAGTTCCTTCCAACCCTTATTTTAATCAGTCATGGGCATGCTAAAGAATTAAAATACCATCTGGATTACGCACATGCAGAATATGGGGGAGAAAAGGCAGAAAACCTTGCAGAAAAGGGCCGTTTCTGCAGCAGCTCTGACACCCCTTGGCGGGCTGGAGGGATGAGTGGCACTATCTCAGAGCAGGTGTCTGGATAAACAGCTTCAGCTTAGAAGAGTTAGTGGTCACGTTTGAACCTTTATCCTGCCCATGTATCTGAGAACAAAATAAAATGGATCCAGTACGTACTCCTGACTGAAATGTAACGACACTCGGCTAAGGCAACACCATATCCTTTCGTATGGGCTGCAACAAGCGTGTAATAGTTGAGCCAGATGCTCCCTGATGAGCAGGGTTACCAGTTTTGAACGGAGGATACATGTCTCAGAGGGGAGAAGAGAAAAAAAAGTTCTATTCCCCAGATAAGACTATTTGGTTTGTGTTTTGTTTAATTAATTCACCCACGTGAAGGAAACGGAGTTAGCAAGGATGGAAGCAAAGAACTCCGTACAAATGATTTGCACACAGCAGCACTCATTCTCAGCCTGCATGTGAGCACTCCTGGCTGCTAAGTGCTACCGGAACATTTGGTTTTTTTTGTCACAGTGCTTTCATGAGGTTGAGGAGAAATGGTGGCTTAGCATAATTCAACGAGCACACGCGACTGACCCAAAATGCCACCTACTCGCTGCATTGATACATTGCTCCAAAATGACTACAAATCTCTCAGTGTGTGGGAAAGAACGCTGAGAAATGCTGATCTTTTGGCATGATAAATTAACATCAGTATCATTTGAGAGCTTCCTGTTGTCCTTACTATTCTTTTTTAAAACATTTTTAAGTCTCAGAGATAATCCTTTGTAACTTTTAAAAATCTGTAACCAGTTCCACAGTGAGAACAATCCACTTCTGATCACGTAAGGAAAAGGCTAGGAAACTGTGACAGAGAACTGTCTAGATAGCCTAGGGATGGTACTCAAGTCAAGAGGGGAAAAATAAACAAACAACAACAACAAGAATTCAAAGTAATGAAATCTGGAGGACTTGTTTGACATTAATTTACCAGAAATCTTACAGTTCCTATGCTTCTACTTCAACAAGGAACAGTAATACAGCAGTAAATTGTACCGCTCTGTGGTTTCTCTCTTTTATGGCTAGATTCAGCGCTGATTTTGGCATGAGATGGGTAAGGTGGCTACTACATTTTGCAATGAGAAGGAAAAATCTGTTCATAATTTCTAATGTTTAATGATCTCTCAGGAAAACAGAGTGGAGAAATCCAGCATGTTTAACAGAGTAAATAATAAAGCATTATCTCTTTCAGAACAAATTGTATGAATTTAGGTATTAAGTATTTATTTTATTAAATATCAGGCTGCAGACCCTGCAGCTACTTGCGGTTGGCTGAAATCACCCACTCTCAGTTCATTGCAATAAGCACGAAACAAGTCATTTACACATGCCTTTGCTTTGTAACAGAAAAAAACCACTGCATGGTGGTGAGTTACTGCCCCTGAGCTGGGAGGCGGTGCTTCACCCTGCTCTGCTTTCAGCTGACAACTTTCTACAACGCTTCAATGCGGCTGTAAGTGCTCGTCCAATCATGGGCTTTGCTGAAAACAGTGTATCGGACCCTGTGATGCCTCAAAGTTCACATACACAATCAAATACACCCTACCAAATGCTACAATTTTATTAAAGTGGGAACTACTTTTGCCTATAAGAGAACCACCTGAATGCCTGACCAGAGCTGCTCTTCACCTGGACGGTCGGGGTCAGACACCCACAGCAGCAGGTTAGCGCACCGTTGGTCAATGCCAAGCTGTTTCGATGGATTTGCTTGTGTACATAGAATCTCAGACTTAAGCCCTTCCCTAGAGAAACAATTACAAGTGAATACTCCGACGAATTTGTAGCTTAATTTTCGGTCTTGCATTTCTCCAGTCTTGTAGTGTCATTTTATTGAGCCACACCACGTAACAACCAAAATGATCAAAAAATGGTGGCATTTTAAAACGTTCATAAATAACGAGGTTTTCCATTCTCTTCTCTTTTTACGGTTGACTTTCGTTGCTGTCTGATACGAGCTGTCACACAACAGCTCTAACAAGAATGGGGCTTCGTCACATAAACCTTAAAGATTTTTTTTTTTCCTGACACTGATTCCATCCAGCGAACACCTGCCAGCAAGTGCAGTACAGCAATCACAGGCAGTAACGCTTCTTCCTTTAGACTGACTACTCCTCATCAATCCAGAATGCCTGAGGCAACTGAAAGCTCCAGTTCCTTTCAAATCCGGGACCTCCTAGCATGACAGTTCAGTACCACAGCAATGGCAGCAAGCCAGTGAACATAGCTACTGGATTTTTCAAGGTTTTTGACTGCTGTGATTTACAAAGGATGTTTTTCTTCTGTTTTATCTACACACCATAATGATTCTTAATTATTCCCGATGTGTTGCCTACCATACTCCGGCCTTCCTGCTATTTACTTCAATCCTTTCTTGGAAGGCCCATAGGATGAGAATGAATCATCCAGAATAATTAAGTAAATCAGTGGTGAAAGCCCCCTCCAGAGGAAACATATCTTTTCTAAAAGTTGCTGCTTTTAGCTGAATTTAATTTACAGTCATCTTAAGAATAATGATACTATTAAGGAAGTGATTTCTGCAAAAGTAAAAACATTTGGAGCTTCAGACTAGAATAATAACGAAGATGAAAAACCCACTCCTCCTGTGTAACAATCCCGTTAACCCTCTTACAGCCACAATTAACGAAGTATTTCAGCTTACGTCCTGATACTCAGCAGTGCTTACGCGAGATGTTTAATGCATAAGCGACTTTACGCAAGGACTTGTGAGGCTGCCTATGTCCTATGTGATCTTCAGCAACTAAGACAGGCTTTTATTTTTCAAAAGCAACCAACAAGTTTTGGCATCCGAGGTTTAAGTTTCCACCTTAAGACAATCAAGGCTTAACTCATAGAAATACAGATTAATTTGTCACACCGAAATACAAGTTCTGAACACCTCAAAACCAAAGTTTCTTCTGTTAGAGGTCACTGTTGTAAATACAGATTTTGTCACGTCTCTTTGATTCATTATCTAGATACAAAAATCCAACAGAAATTCTGCACCCAACACTGTTTTGATTAATTTGTATTAATAATGGGAACTTGTAGCTTTTCATCAGGAAAGTAACCCAGAGGCAATACCACTACTAGATTATTACAATCCCTAGTACCTCCTTCCCCTCCTGGAAAGTAAAATTACTGCACTTCCCATATAACAGAATTCAGCAACAAGAAAACCATCATCTGGGATTTCATGGGCTACAGATTAAACCTACATGTCATGGGCTCCAGGAAACAAAGTTCTTACCGCCTTCCAGTTATAATAGGCAGAAAGTCTTCTGATTTGGCTTCAATGACTTTAAACATTACTTTCTGCAAATCTGAAATTC